>NW_026575453.1:7500-47835 GCF_028641065.1 Leucoraja erinaceus
TAGAAGACTCCCTTCTCCATGGCGGTAACTTCCCAGTCTACCGTTTACACTCCGATCCATTTGTGTAACACCGCACGCACTCACTCACTGTTCCCCGATTACACTCGGTGACATTCACTTCACTCTCTAATATTCCCGGATTCCGAAACATCCATCTAACATCCCACTTTATTGTCCACAGATTCCCAATGGGTTTTCTCCCTCTGTGGATGGAGCTGCTGCTCTCTGTCTGTCTGTCGGTGACGGGCGGGATGATCTCACAAACACTCACATATCCCAGCAACAACAGGAATGGTTTATATTGGGAACTGGGAAATCTCCAGTGGGTGGGTGACACAACCGGGCGGGCTCCGTGTAGACTGACGTTAGTTACACTCACTGAACAAACATCTAATGTTAACTCTTTGGGTCCGGGCACAAAGTGCCTCACCCCCTCATGGAAAGGGCACCAGTCATCATGGGTGATGATATCCAGTCTATATGTTCTGACTAGTGGACAGTTAGTGCAGGGGGAGCGAGGGAGCAATCTACAGGCCTGGTAGAATCCGCACCATCTCTCCGCAATCTCCCTCTACGGCAAGAATGTATTTATATCTTTATTTATTGTCATCTCCTGAGTATTCACATACCAGAGGAAACAAAAAAACGTTGCTCAACCAGTGTCCATTCAGTATGCATTAAAAATAAATAGAAATAAAAATACATATATCATGAACAAATTTAACACTCTACTAAACATTCAACAGGCATTCTGATCGGCAGCGGCACAACAGTGGCTCTGCTGCAGTGTGTCCAGGTTGGTGGTTGGTGCGCGATACTTTGGCAGGGGGCAAAGTCCGTTTAGCAGTCTTATAGCCTACGGGAAGAAGCTGAGGAGCATCCTGCTGGTTTTGCAGCTAATGCTCCTGTACCTCTTCCCATATGGCAGGATGGAGAATATGTGATGCGATGGGTGGTAGGGGTCTTTGATGATGGAGATGGCTCTGCTGATACATCTCTTCCTGTATAAATCCAGCAGGAAAGGGAGTGGAGCACCAATAATCCTGCTGGCGGTCTTCACAATCCTGTCTAGTTGGTGCCGTTCGTACGCCTTGCAGTTCCCGAACCAGGAAGTGATGCCGTAGGTCAATGTGCTCTCGATTGTCCCCCCTATAAAAAGTCCGTAGGTGTGTAGTGGGGAGACCTGCTTTACGTAGTCTTCGGAGAGGGTGTAGTCGCTGCTGGGCTCTCTTGACCTGTGCTGTGGTGTTGGCCGTGGACGTCAGGTCATCTGACAGGTGTAGTCCTAGGAACTTCACGCTGCTGACCCTTTCCACATCAGCTCCATTGATGTGCAGAGGTGTATGGTGTTGTTTCCCCGCCCTCCTGAAGTCAACCACCATCTCCTTAGTTTTTACCACGTTGAGAATGAGGTTGTGGGATTTGCACCAACCTGTGAGCAGCTCCACCTCCATCCTGTACGCCGATTCATCATTGTCACTGATGAGACCCACCACTGTTGTGTCATCAGCGAACTTGTTGATGAAGTTGTTGTTGAGTCTAGCAGTACAGTCATGTGTCAGCAGACTAAACAGCAGGGGGCTTAGGACACGGCCTTGGGGTGAGCCAGTGCTCACGGCTATGGTTTTTGATGTCCTACTGCCCACCCTGACTGTCTGCTGCCGTCTGCTGTCTGCTGCTGTGTGCTTTCCTCAGATCAGGAGACCAAAACTGTACACAATACAGATGTGGTCTCAACAGAGGCCTATACAGCTGCAGAAGAATCTCTTTACTCCTATACTGAAATCCTCTTGTTATGAAGGCCAACATTCCATTAGCTTCCTTCACTGCCTGCTGTACCTGCACACTAACTTTCAGTGGCCGGTGTACAAGTACACCCAGGTCTCGCTGCCCCTCCCTGTCTGTTTAACCTCCACCCATCCAGCCCATACACCCCCTCCCCCCTATTTCTGTATCCCCCTTCCCTCATTATCTCCTTAACGACCTCCCTCCCCTCCAGCCCCTTCCTGTGACCGGTGTTTCTTGGAGAGGGTCCAGATGAGATTTACAAGAACGATCCCAGGAATGAGGGGGTTAACTAAGGTACGATGAGCGTTTGTCGGCACTGGGCCTGTACTCACTGGGGTTTAGAAGGATGACGGGGATACTCAGTGAAACGTGAAAGGCCTGGATAGAGTGAATGTGGAGAGGATATTTCCACCAGTGGGAGAGTCTAGGACCTGAGGGCGCAGCCCCAGAATTAAAGCTCATTTCAAAATGAGGATGAACCTCTTTAGCCAGAATGTCGTTAATCAGTGGAACTCATTGCCACAGACGGCTGTGGATATTATTAAGACAGAGATAGATAGATTCTTGATTAGTGCGGGTGTCAAGGGTTATGTGGAGAAAGCAGGAAAATAGGGTTAGGAGGGAGAGATCAGCCATGATTGAATGGCGGTGTAGACTTGATGGGCTGAATGGCCTAAATCCACTCCTATAACTTGTGAATTTCTTTCTTCACAGGATCTGAATCTCGGTGACCGGGATCTGTACAGCGAGAAGAAGCCCAGATACAAATGGACCTCTGCTCAACCCCTCTCTGTGCTCAACCCATCCCTCTGCCCACTTTCTCTGATGTTTCTCTCTGCCCATCTCTCTCTTTCCTTACTCTCTATAATCACCCTCCCTCCCATCGACTCCATCTACACCTCACGCTGCCTCGGCAAGGCCAGCAGCCCAGACCAGGACCGGCCTTAGGAGGTGCGGGACCCAATTGGGAACAATTTTGGTGAGCACCAGGTTCCCAGCCAAGATCTGTAGATTCATAGACATATAATTAAAGTCTATTATAGACTTTATATCTCTGTAGCAGAATGGAAAGTCATCAAAATGTGTACTTAAAAAATGCCTGCGACTTAATGGACCAAACAGATCTGAGCTATATATTAATATAGAATTGCATACATGTAAGCCTAGAAGTAACAAACAAAATGTGTAGATCACCTCTGTAAAGTACATCGTTACAATACCACTTGTTTTAGTGACTGGAATTTACAAATAGTAATTTAATTTAATAGATCCTGGAAAACCAATAACCACTGTTTGAAAAACCAGTGCAGGCATTAAATGTTGGGCTTCAGCCCCATCCTACCCTTTGGGCTTCTACCCCATCCTAACTTAGTTGTGTGTGTTAGTTATCTGTGCGTGATGTGTGTGTGTGTGGGAAGGAAAGAGAGAAGGGAGGGTGGGAGGGAGAGAAGGGAGGAAGGATGGGAGGGAGGGGCGTAGGGAAAGGAGGGAGGAAAGGAGAGAAGGATGGGATGGAGCGAATGAGGGAAGGGAAAAGAGAGAGGAAGGAGGGAGGGAAGGAGAGAAGGAGAGGGGGGAGGGGCAGGACCGGCGGAGGGAGCGGGTGCCGCGGCCCGGGCGAACGCATGTGAGATGAGGCCGAGGTGTGTAAACGTTGCTCCAAACTCCGGCCCGGCCCTCCGTGTATTGATCTACCCGAGCTGAGAGTAGATGACTCTGGGGACCCCCTTACTCGCTTGGCCCAATTGGGAGCAATCGGTCCAATCGGCTTAAGGCCTTAAGGCTTAAGGCCGGCCCTGGCATAGACCTTCACACACACACACACATGAACAAACCACCCTTCCATCAACTCCATCTACATGTCACGCTGCCTCGGCAAGGCCAGGAGCTTCATCGCGGACCAGTCTCACCCCCGGTCACTCCCTCTCCTCCCCTCTCCCATCGGGCAAGAGGTACAGAAGTATGAAAACGAACGCACACACACACACACACCTCCAGATTCAGGGAGAATTTATTCCCGGCTGTTATCAGGCAACTGAACCATCCTGCCACAACGAGAGAGCGGTCCTGAACTAAGGTCTGTGTTTAAGAAAGAACTGCACATGCTGGAAAATCAAAGGTACACACAAGTGCTGGAGAAACTCAGCGGCCTTATCATATATCTATACACACAACATAAGCTTTTCACTGTACCGCAGCATCTATGGAGCGAAGGAAATAGGCAACGTTTCTGGACGAAACTCTTCTTCAGACTCAATAGGCAACGTTTCAGGCCGAAACCCTTCTTCAGATGGCCCGAAACGTTGCCTATTTCCTTCGCTCCATAGATGCTGCTGCACCCGCTGAGTTTCTCCAGCATGTTTGTGTCCCCTGAACTATTATCAACCAGATTGGTGACCAGAGGACTGTCCTCGATCGGACTTTGCTGGCTTTACCTTGCACTAAACGTTATTCCCTTATCATGTATCTACACACAACAAGAACCTTTCACGGTACCTCGCTACACGTGTAAATAAACGAGACAATCCCCCTTGCCTCCATTCTCCCTGTATTCTCCAACCCACTGCTATTTAATGTATTGTTCCTTCCCTGCATACATCTCTCCCCCTCCCTGCACACACTCCCTCTGTACCCTCTCCCATCCCCCTCCACCCTCCTCCCGTCCATCCTCTCCCCCTCCCTGCACACACTCCCTCTCTCCTCCTCTCTCCTCTCTCTTCCTCCCCACTCTCTCCCCATCCCCACTCATCTCTCGCACCCTCATCTTCCTCTCCTCCCCCTCCCCCCCTCCCCCCTCCTCCCCTCCCTCCCCCTCCCTCCTCCTCTCCTCCCTCTGCCTCCTCCCCATCCTCACCTCCCCCCCCTCCCCTCTCTCCCCCTCTTCCCCCTCTCCTCTCTCTCCATTCCTCTCCTTCCCCTCCCCCCCCCCCATCCCCCTCCCTCCTCCTCTCCCTGCCTCCCCCTCCCCCCCTCCCTCCCCTCCCTCCCCCCCTCCCCCCTCCTCTTCCCCCCCCCCCCTCCTCTCCCCCTCCTTCTCCCCTCCTCTCCCTGCCCCCCGCCTCCTCTATCTCCCCCTCCCTCCTCCTCTCTCCTCCTCCCCCTCCTCTCTCCCCCCCCTCCTCCTCTCTCCCCCTCCCTCCTCCTCTCTCCCTCCCTCCTCCTCTCTCCCCCTCCCTCCTCCTCCTCTCCTCCTCCCTCCCTCCTCCTCTCTCCCCCTCCCTCCTCCTCTCTCCCCCTCCTCTTCTCCTCCTCCTCTCTCCCCTCCCTCCTCCAATCTCCTCATCTCTCCTCCACTCTCCCCCTCCCTCCTCCTCTCTCTCACTCTCCCCTCTCCTCTACTACCCCCTCCTCTACAGATTGAGGTGGGATATTTTAGAAACTTACAAAATTCTTAAGGGGTTGGACAGGCTAGATGCAGGAAGATTGTTCCCGATGTTGGGGAAGTCCAGAACAAGGGGCCACACATATTTAAGGATAAGGGGGAAATATTTTAGGAACATTTGTTTCCACAGCAAGTGGTGAATCTCTGGAATTCTCTGCCACAGAATGTCGTTGAGGCCAGTTCGTTGGCTATATTTAAGAGGGAGTTAGATGTGGCCCTTGTGGCTAAAGGGATCAGGGGGTATGGAGATAAGGCAGGTACAGGATACTGAGTTGGATGATCAGCCACGATCACATTGAATGGCGAATGGTGCAGGCTCGAAGGGCAGAATGGCCTCTACTCCTGCACCTGTTGTTTATGTTTCTATGGCAGGCAGTAACTCTGAAGAACGGTCTCGACCCGAGACATCACTCGTTCCTTCTCTCCAGGGATGCTGCCTGTCCCGCTGATTTACTCCAGCATCTTGTGTCAACCTTTAGCACATAATAGGCACGTGAACCGAGACAAGACGAGATGTTGAGCTTGTCCGATCCCGCCAACAACGCGCGCTATCACACACGGTGAAAGTCTGGACGCACGTTATTGCGAGACAAAGTCAAAAGTCAACATCTATTTTATTCGCCACTCACATGCTCCCGCAGGTACAGTGAAATGAATTTGCCAGCAGCGATACAACAAAATAGAGTGAGTACAGAGGAGATTTACTAAAATTTTGCCCGGGTTTCAGCAACTAGGTTACAGAGAAAGGTTGAACAAGTTAGATTTTTATTCTTTGGAGCGCAGAAGGTGAAGGGGTGACTTGATAGAGGTGTTTAAAATGATGAGAGGGGTAGACAGTGTTGACGTGGATAAGTTTTTCTCACTGAGAGTAGGGAAGATTTATACAAGAGGACATGACTTGAGGATGAAGGGACAGAAGTTTAGGGGTAACACGAGGGGCAACTTCTTTTCTCAGAGAGTGGTAGCTGTGTGGAATGAGCTTCCAGTGGAAGTGGTGGAGGCGGGTTTGATTTTATCATTTAAAAATAAATTGGATAAGGATATGGACGGGAAAGGAATGGAGGGTTATGGTTTGAATGCGGGTAGATGGGACTAGGTGAGAGTAAGTGTTCGGCACGGACTAGAAGGGCTGATATGGCCTGTTTCCGTTCTGAAATTGTTATATAATTAGATGGTTATACACTGAAAAAGAATAGAATTGAACACAAACATCTACCACAGCGTTGTTCACTTTGGTGGAAGGCAACATAGTTTACTCAGTCCTCCTTTGTACACCGTGGTCGGTGCCATAATCCCTCCGTAGTTGCCGCTACGGACGGCCTGATCTACCGCCCCTTTCGTCGCGATGATCGAAACTCCGATATCGAGACAGTCAAACACACTCCGTGTCTTGAAGGTCCCAAATCAGCACTTTCCTCCCGGAGACCGCAGCTTCAGGATGTTATAGACGCAGGCCGGCGGTCGGAGCTCTTCTCCGGCTATCCCCGGCAAGGGAACCCAGACTCCGGAAGGTAAGTCCATGCCCTGCCCGCTGCTAGAAGCTCCGCGGACCAAAGCCCCCATGATGTCAGTCAACAAGCCAGCGATCGGGGCACTCCTCTCTGGCGACCCCCGGCAAGGGTTCGCCCGCTCCACGATGGAAAATCCACGCTGCACCTGCTGCTGATGCTTCGCTGCCCGTCTCCATGAAAGGCCACTCCAATCCATGTTATTGGACACGGCAAAGTCCGCGCTGCACCTGCTGTTGCAAAACAAAACAAAACAAAGGAGATGATTGTCGGCTTCAGGAGGGCACAGCCCAAACACACACCCCTCAACATCAGTGGGACCACGGTGGAGAGTGTGGAGAGCATAACGTTCCTCGGAGTGCTAATTACAGACAGTCTCACCTGGTCCAGGAACATCACTGGGATTGTCAAACCGGCCCATCAGTGACTACACTACCTGAGGAAGCTCAAACAAGTCTCACTCCCCACCAACATGCTCAGGACATTCTGCAGGGGTACGGTGAAGTCTGTACTCACGTACTGCATGAACACATGGTACTCCACCTGTAACTGCTCGGACAGGAAGTCTCTGCAGAGGGTAGTGAGGGGAGCAGAGAGGATCATTGGCGTCTCCCTACCTTCGGTACAAGAACTGTTCCAGAGCCTCTGCCTGATAAAAGCACTGAGCATAGCAACGGACAGACTGCACCCCTCCACACACATCTAGATCTCCTGCCATCAGGCAAGAGATACCGTAGCATCAAAGCCCGGACAACCAGACTGCTAAACAGCTTCCTGCCACAGGCTGTGAGGCTGCTAAACTGTCACTCCACCTGATTCTGCGGATTGTTTTTGCAATGACAATTTAATAACTGTGGCACTGGCCACTCAAATCAGCCTCCCTGGACATTTTAACGACTGTTTTTTACTGTATTTTATTGTTGCTGTTTTACCTGCTTTTAACAATTTATACTGTTTCATCAGGATCTGGATTGTTTTACTGTTATTTATGTATGAAATGTTTAGTATCATGTGTGATGCTCTGGTATTCCCTGGGAAACGTCTTCTCATTTTGCAGTGTACAGCTGTTGCTTTGCAAGATGCCAATAAAGGTTGTTGATTGATTGATTGATTGATTTGATTAATGGATGCTCCGGGCCCGACTCCGGGAAAGGCTGCTCACATATAGGATGTTAGGCTGCGAGGAAGGCGAGCTGGAAATGATCGCCTCTACCTCGAGGAAGCAACCGAAAATGGTTCTTCCTCCCCCTAACCCCCCCCCCCCCACCCCCCCCCCCCCCCCCCACACAAGACACACCAAGAGACACCCAATGTAAACATTACACACACCAAAACAAAACACTAAAAGAGTTGAAATAACAAACATGCTGCTTGCAGGGCCCGACTTGCAGCGCCCCAAATACACGCACTGTGATCTATCAACGTATCCATGGTCCATTCCCTGAGCTGACTGATTCCTGGGATGGAAGGACTTTCATATGAAGGAAGACAATGTTATGGTACCATTCATAGTAAAATGATTTGAGTATAGGAGCAGGGAGGTTCTACTGCAGTGGTACAGGTTCTTGGTGAGACCACACCTGGAGTATTGCGTACAGTTTTGGTCTCCTAATCTGAGGAAAGACATTCTTGCCTACGAGGGAGTACAGAGAATGTTCACCAGACTGATACCTGGGATATCAGGACTTTCATATGAAGAAATACTAGATAGACTCAGCTTGTACTCGCTAGATTTTAGAAGTTTGGGGGGGGGGGGGGGGGGGGGCGATCGTACAGAAACTTACAAAGTTCGTAAGGGTTTCGACAGGCTAGATGTAGGACGTTTTTTCTCAATTTTGGGGAAGTCCAGAACTAGGGGACACACAGGAGAAGAGGGAAGTCTTTTAGGACCGAGATGAGAAAATAATTTTTTAAACGGAGAGTGGTAAATTTGTGGAACTCTCTGCCACAGAAGATAGTTGAGACCACAGTTCATTGGCTATATTTAAAAAGGAGTTAGATGTGGCCCTTGTGGCGAAAGGGATCAGGGGGTATGGAGAGAAGGCAGGTACAGGATACTGAGTTGGATGATCAGCCATGATCATATTGAATGGCGAATGGTGCTGGCTCGAAGGGCCGAATGGCCTCTACTCCTGCACCTATTTTCTATGTTTCTATGTTTCTAAATAATAAAGTGTACATCCCTCGATGCTGAGAGACACAGTTATTGAAGACAATACATTTATTTTTGAATTGTATCAGAAACCTGTGTGGTAATGAGCTCAGTGAAAGTAGATTCTGCTTATTGCTAAACTTAAAACAATTTCAGATCACTTGCGGAACTCATTTGATGACATCTTGATTTTCTAGAACATAGAAAAGTATAGGAACAGGTCATTCAGCCCACAATGTCCACGTCGAACATAATGCCAAGTCATATTATTCTCCTCTCGCCTACATGTGTTCCAGATCCCTCCATTCAGGACGATCAGTCATGATCATATTGAATGGCAGTACAGGCTCGAAGGGCCGAATATCCTACTCATACACCTATTGTCTATGTTTCTATGTTTCTATGAATGGCAGTACAGGCTCGAAGGGCCGAATGGACTCTACTTCTGCACCTATTTTCCATGTTTCTATGAATGGCAGTGCAGGCTTGAAGGGCCGAATAGCCTACTCCTGCACCTATTGTCTATGCCTCTATGTTTCTATGAATGGCAGTACAGGCTCGAGGGCCGAATAGCCTACTCATACACCGATTGTCTACGTTTCTATTCCCTGTACATCCGCATTCCTATCTAGAAGCCTCAAAGGAGGTCAAATCATTTATGGGGGGATTGTGTTAATCCCAGTCCTACCTGGTCGGTTTTCCTCCGAACCGCATCTTGGTCCTCTCCGTGCAGCCTACCATCGAGCTGGAGCAGCGCTGGAGCGGCGTTTCCTGCCGGGAACACAGCTTCGCCAGTGGTGCAACGCTGGGACACCAACACGGAGCGGGCGATGCCTTACCGGGTCGCCATGCGGTAAGCTCCGCCGTGGGCGCTGTGACCGACCGCCGACTGCAACATCGAGGAGCTGTGGCTGCGAAGCGTCCAGCCGCGGGCGGGCGGGCGGGGCTGAATGTAAGGCATCGTTGAGCATGGGATCCTAGATAGCCAGAGTCGGTGCTCCAACTGGCGCGGCCTGAGGTCTTTGGGTGCCGCAGTCTCCGGGGATGAAGCGGCCGCTTCAGTCCAAGCCGCTGAAGAGTGTTCACCCAACGCCGATGTTCCAGCTTCACGGCAAGAGGGCCTGAAAACACCGGGCTGGCTGAGGAGGCCACAAATAGGCCCCGACCTCAGTTGGACTATGAGGAGGAGGAGGAGGAGGAGGAGAACTGGACATTTGGTGCCTTCCCTCACAGTGGATTCTGCTGTGGGGGGACGTTTCATGTTGAATTCTATAGTGGACTCTGTCTTTTTTTATTTTTTTATTTTTATATGGATGTATGGCAATTTAATCTAATCTAATCTCTGTAAAGCCCTTTGGCTTCAAAGTGATTTAATTAAAAGTGCTATATAACTAAATATTAACTATAGCTCTGCCTTCAATATAGTCATCCCCACCAAGCTCACCACCAAACTCCACCAGCTAGGCCTCAGCTCACCGATATGCGCTTGGATCCTGAACTTTCTCACGGAGCGGCCGCAGGCAGTGACACTGGGCCCGCACCTGTCCTCCACCATCACCCAGAGCACCGGCACACCTCAGGGCTGTGTACTAAGCCCCATGCTGTACTCTCTCTTCACTCATGACTGTGTCCCTGCATTCGACACCAACACCATCGTGAAGTTTGCAGACGACAGTGATTGGGCTGATCACCAACGGTGATGAAACGAACTACAGAGCGGAGGTGCAGAACCTGGCAGACTGTTGCGCCAATAACAACTTGGCACTAAACACCTCCAAGACCAAGGAGCTGATTATTGACTTCAGGAGGTCCCATAATGGAGAACACGCCCCAATCTCCATTTACGGGGAAAGTGTGGAGAGAGTGTCCAGCTTTAAGTTTCTGGGCACTCACATTGCAGAAGACCTCACATGGTCCACCAACACCGCTGCGCTGGTCAAGAAGGCACAGCAACGACTGTTCTTCCTGAGGACATTAAAAAAGACTGGTCTGCCCCAACAGCTGCTGACAACGTTCTACCGCTGCACCACAGAGAGCATACTAACGTATGGCATCTCTGTGTGGTATCTCAGCTGCACGGAGACGGAGAGGAGAGCTCTTCAGCGCGTCGTCAACAGAGCGCAGCGGATCATCGGGACAGAGCTACCAGCCTTGGAGGGCATCTACCACACACGGTGCCTCAAGAAGGCCGTCTGCATCCACAAAGACGCATCACACCCCTGTCACGTTCTGTTTCAACTACTTCCCTCCGGCAGACGTTACAAGGCCTTCTACGCCCGAACCGCCAGACTCAGGAACAGTTTTATCCCAAGAGCTATAGCGGCTCTGAACCGGCCCTAATGAGTGCCCCCCTCACCCACCCCCTCTGGACAGTCTCCCTCAGATGGTCACGTCAATTCCGCGTGATTATTTATTTATGTATTGTATTTATTTACCTTCTTGTACATCAGTGGAGATGCACACTAAATCTCGTTGCACTAACATGCGATGACAATAATATATTATATTATTATTATTATTATTATTATTATTATTATTATTATTATTATTATTATTATTATTATTATTATTACTTACTTCAATCCCACAATCGTGTCTGCTTCCTTCCACCACCTCCCCTGGCAGCACATTCCAGACACACCACCCTTTGCGTGAAAAAAGAACGTACCCTGTACATCTTCTTTCAACTCTGCCCGTCTCACAAAGCTTTGCCCTCGAGTCTTTGACATTTCCACATTGGGAAAAAATATATTTTGCATTCACTAAATAAAAAAAACACATGCAATTGTTAATTCTACTAATTCAAAAGAAAATATCCCATCTTTACTTTCACTTTAAAATTCACTTCTTGGGTTCCTTTTAAATGGACTCAATGAACATGGCTTTTCAATCATCGACGATGACCAAGCGTAGAGAAGCTCATCTCGCATCCAACAACAATTTAGGGCTTTATTCTTTGCAGCGCAGAAGGTTAAGGGGAGACTTGATAGAGGTCTTTGCAGTGATGAGAGGGATAGACAGAGTTGAAGTGGATAAGCTTTTCCCATTGAAAGTAGGGAGGATTCAAACAAGGGAACATGACTTGAGAATTTAGGGACTTAAGATTAGGGGTAACATGAGGGGGAACCTCTTTACTCAGAGAGTGGTAGCTGTGTGGAATGAGCTTCCAGTGAAAGTGGTGGTAAATCTCCTCTGCCCTCTCTCTATTTTGTTGACATCCTTCCTATAATTGAGCGACCAAAATTGTACACGAAGAGCGCAGAAGGTTAAGGGGGGACTTGATAGAGGTCTTTAAATTGATGAGAGGGATAGACAGAAGGGACGGAAGTTTTGGGGTAACATGAGGGGGAACTTCTTTACTCCGAGAGTGGTAGCTGTGTGGAATGAGCTTCCAGTGGAAGTGGTGGAGGCAGGTTCGATTTTGTCATTTAAAAATACATTGGATAGTTGTTTGGACGGGAATGGAATGGAGGGATATGGTCTGAGTGCAGGTAGATGGGACTAGGAGAGAATATGTGTTCGGCACGGACTAGAAGGGTCGAGATGGCCTGTTTCCGTGCTGTAATTGTTATATGGTTATTGTTATATGGTTATATCTTGCACCTTACATTGGGAACAATGTGAACAGTGAGCGGGGACACAAGCACCATTCAGACAGTCCAGTGAAGTTTGCAATTCACTTTCCAATTGAATCGCATCGCTGCTGTTCATTACTATGGAGCGGTGCATTTATTTTTGCTGGTTAAATCAAGGATTTTATAATAGCCCCTGAGCGTATGAATGTAAATATAAGTGAAATGTAAAACATCGTTAATCTTGGGAAATCGACCCACGGTTGTTACAATTTGTCCATTTTCTTGTATTGTAACAAATTATAAATATGCTTTCAACGCTTACACAGTACATTGCTTGTGAAACCACTTCATTTACAGTAGATTCAAACAATGAGAAAAAGTAATACATCCCAGTTTAAGTAGCTACAAGGAACTGCAGATGCGGGTTTGCCACAAATAAAACAGTGTGGGAGTGACTCAGTTCTCATCTGTAACGTTGCATTTCTTCAGACTAAAACATGGCCTGCCCATGTCTTAAAGAGATGCTGCCTGATCTCCTGAATTACTCCAGCACTTGTGGGGGTTTCCCCCCCTTATTTTGAAAATATTATTCTTTGTAATTACATTTATTCTACTTAATATATAGACTATATCGGGCCATTGAGTCTTTTTGTAAACAAAATTCAGTAGAATAATTACATTTCCAGGGTCATAGGGAATATATATCAGTGGGACTATTTAAAGTTTATCTGCCAAGTTAATTGAACTCTGAATATCGAGACAGTGAGCTGGGATTAGTCCAGCACTTGTGGGGGTTTCCTCCCCTTAACTGAAGAAAGATATTGTGTTAAATTTCGATTACTAAAGTACTAAATTTAATAGTCAACTTATTTGTGAGCCACGTTAAATTAAACATAAAACTGCACTGTGGACATCTGATTATTACCTTCATTAATTTTCTGCGTTCAATGATTTCAATACAGCTCTGGTGAGACAGATTATAATTGGTAATAAAAACTGCGAATGGTTTTGTTTAAAGATACAGCATAGAAACAGGCCCTATAGCACACAGCGTCAACAATCGATCACCTGTTCAATGAAAGGGGATCTTATTGAAACATAAGATTAAGGGTTAAGGAAACATGTTCCGCATTTTGGAGGGAGTCCAGAACCAGGGGCCACAGTTTAAGAATAAGAGATAAGCCATTTAGAACAGAGATGAGGAAACACTTTTTAACACAGAGAGTTGTGAGTCTGTGGAATTCTCTGCCTCAGAGGGCGGTGGGGGCCGGTTCTCTGGATACTTTCAAGAGAGAGCTAGATAGGGCTCTTAAAGATAGCGGAGTCAGGGGATATGGGGAGAAGGTAGGAACAGGGTACTGATTGTGGATGATCAGCCATGATCATACTGAATAGCGGTGCTGGCTCGAAGGGCAGAATGGCCTCTACTCCTGCACCTATTGTTCCATATTATCCCAATTTTTCATCCACTCCCTACAAACTAGGGACAATTTACAGAAACCAATTAACCTTCAAAACTCATATAACCATATAACCATATAACAATTACAGCACGGAAACAGGCCATCTCGACCCTTCTAGTCCGTGCCGAACACATAATCTCCCCTAGTCCCATATACCTGCGCTCAGACCATAACCCTCCATTCCCTTCCCATCCATATAACTATCCAATTTATTTTTAAATGATAAAAACGAATCTGCCTCCACCGCCTTCACTGGAAGCTCATTCCACACAGCTACCACTCTCTGAGTAAAGAGTCACATGTCTTTGGTATGTGGAAGGAAACCGGAGGACAACTGGTAGAAACTCATTCTGTCAAAGAGAGGAGATGCAAATTCCACACAGACACCACCCGAGGTCAGGAATGAACCTGGATTCCTGGCGCTGTGAGGCAGCAGCTTTACCAGCTGTGCTGCTCATTTCCATCATATTCAGGAAAAAAATGTAACATTTACAAAAAGAGTTGATTTATGAAACATTAACAACAATCAGAGTCAGAAGTGTTATTGCACATCCTGTGATATTAACACCTGCTTTTCTATCATTTTCTCCGTCAGGTGAATAACAATGAGAATAGAAACATAGAAATATAGTAAAAAGGTGCAGGTGTAGAGGCCATTCGGCCCTTCGAGCCTGCACCACCATTCAATATAATCATGGCTGATCATCCAACTCAGTATCCTGTACCTGCCTTCTCTCCATACCCCCTGATCCCTTTAGCCTCAAGGGCCACATCTAACTCCCTCTTAAATATAGCCAATGAACCGTGGTTTCAACTACCTTCTGTGGCAGAGAATTCCACAGATTCACCACTCTCTGTGTGAAAAATGTGTTTCTCATGTCGGTCTTAAAAGATTTCCCCATTATCCTTAAAGTGTGACCCCTTGTTCTGGACTTCCCCAACAATCGGGAACAATCTTCCTGCATCTAGCCTGTCCAATCCCTTAAGAATTTTGCAAGTTTCTATAAGAACTCAATCTTCTAAATTATAGCGAGTACAAGCCGAGTCTATCCAGTCTTTCTTTATATGAATGTTCTGACATCCCAGGAATCAGGAATCAGTCTGGTGAACCTTATCTGTATTCCCTCTATGGCAAGAATGTCTTTCCTCAAATTTGGATACCAAAACTGTACGCAATACTCCAGGTGTTGTCTCACCAAAACTCTGTACAACTGCAGTAGTAGCTCCCTGCTCCTATACTCAAATCCTTTTGCTATGAATGCTAACATACCATTCGCTTTCTTCACTGCTTGCTGCACCTGCATGCCAACTTTGAATGACTGGTGTACCATGACATCCAGGTCACGTTGCATTTCCCCTTTTCCTAATCGGCCGCCATTCAGATAATATTCTACTTACCTGTTTTTTCCACCAAAGTGGATAACCTCACATTTATCCATATTATACTGCATCTGCCATGCATTTGCCCACTCACCCAACCTATCCAAGTCACCTTGCAGCCTCCTAGCATCCTCCTCACAGCTCACATTGCTCACATTGGAAAGAGCCCTGGTTTTCAAGGGAAATTGGACATCTTGTTCACATCTTGTATAACAATAATTATAGGCAGCATGAAGTAAATGAGGTGCTTGAGGAGTATAAGGAATGTAAAAAGAATCTTAAGAAAGAAATTAGAAAAGCTAAAAGAAGATATGAGGTTGCTTTGGCAAGTAAGGTGAAAGTAAATCCAAAGGGTTTCTGCAGCTATATTAATAGCAAAAGGATAACGAGGGATAAAATTGGTCCATTGGAGAGACAGAGTGGACAGCTATCTGCAGAGCCAAAAGAGATGGGGGAGATATTGAACAATTTTTTTTCTTCGGTATTCACCAAGGAGAAGGATTTTGAATTATGTGAGTTAAGGGAAACTAGTAGAGTAGCTATGGATACTATGAGGTTCAAAGTAAAAGAAGTACTGACACTTTTGAAAAATATAAAAGTGGATAAGTCTCCAGGTCCTGACAGGACAGTGAGGGAAGTTAGTGTAGAAATAGCCGGGGCAATGACAGAAATATTTCAAATGTCATTAGAAACGGGACTAGTCCCCGAGGATTGGCGTACTGCGCATGTTGTTCCATTGTTTAAAAAGGGTTCTAAGAGTAAAACTTATTATAGACCTGTTAGTTTGACTTCAGTGGTGGGCAAATTAATGGAAAATATACTTAGAGATAATATATATAAGCATCTAGATAAACAGGGTCTGATTAGGAACAGTCAACATGGATTTGTGCCTGGAAGGTCATGTTTGACTAATCTTCTTGATTTTTTTGAAGAGGTTACTAGGGAAATTGACGAGGGTAAAGCAGTGGATGTTGGCTATATGGACTTTAGTAAGGCCTTTGACAAGGTTCCTCATGGAAGGTTGGTTCAGAAGGTTCAACTGTTGGGTATAAATGCAGGAATAGCAAGATGGATTCAACAGTGCATAGTTCCTTGAAGGTAGAATCTCATATAGATAGGGTGGTAAAGAAAGCTTTTGGTATGCTAGCCTTTATAAATCAGAGCATTGAGTATAGAATCTGGGATGTAATGTTAAATTGTACAAGGCATTGGTGAGACCAAATCTGGAGTATGGTGTACAATTTTGGTCGCCCAATTATAGGAAGGATGTCAACAAAATAGAGAGAGTACAGAGGAGATTTACTAGAATGTTGCCTGGGTTTCAACAACTAAGTTACAGAGATAGGTTGAATAAGTTAGGTCTTTATTCTCTGGAGCGCAGAAGGTTAAGGGGGGACCTGATAGAGGTCTTTAAAATGATGAGAGGGATAGACAGAGTTGACGTGGACAAGCTTTTCCTTTGAGAACAGGGAAGATTCAAACAATAGGACATGACTTCAGAATTAAGGGACAGAAGTTTAGGAGTAATATGAGAGGGAACTTCTTTACTCAGAGAGTGGTAGCGGTGTGTAATGAGCTTCCAGGGAAGTGGTGGAGGCAGGTTCATTGGTATTGTTTAAAAATAAATTGGATAGGCATATGGATGAGAAGGGAATGGAGGGTTATGGTATGAGTGCAGGCAGGTGGGACTAAGGGGAAAAAATTTGTTCGGCACGGACTTGTAGGGTCGAGATGACCTGTTTCCGTGCTGTAATTGTTATATGTTATATTGTTATATGGTTATTGCCCCCCATACAAAATACTTTGTTTGAATTTAGCCCAAAATCAACAATGTTCACTCATTTGTACTGGTGGATCATGGTTTACACAAGCTCAGCACAATCAATTCCAGTGAAGAAACTTTCCCGTAACAATAGAGCAAGAACTACAAATAAATGCAATGGATGCTTTAGAAAATCAAATTACAAGAATGCACTTCCACAAAAATCAACATTTTTTTTTGCTATCCATGTGGAGTTTCTCAACATGACCATGTGGGTTTTCTCTAGGAGCTCCGGTTTCCTCCCACACTCCAAAGACGTACAGGTTTGTAGGTTAATTGGATTTATAAAATTGTAAATTGTCGTGTGTGTGTCTGTGCGCAAATATATATATATATATATAACTTTTTTCTGTTTGTTATATTAGTTACAGAGTATTATGTTGACATATTCTGTTGGGCTGCTGCAAGTAAGAATTTCATTGTCATTTGGGACGTAACAATAAAACACTATTGACAAGTGAAGAGCATTCTATGCCACACACCAGACGTACTTTGTAGATGGTGCACAGACCTCTGCTGTCAGAGAGAGCAATGGTTTCTTTATTGTCACAGATACAGTGAAATGCTTGTTCTGCGTACTATCCAGCATATCACACTATCCAGCAGTACAATAGATCCTGTGTTGGAATATCACGCAGAGAGTCGCCACATCCCAGTGCCATCTTGCAACTTCCAAGACGGTGAAAAGTTTGATATTGACCCGGACAAGGACACTTGCAATTGTTATATTCTCGCATTAAGGCCCGGTGTCCGGGCAGTAGTGGGTCTCTACAGTAAAAGTCGGCCTGGCCCAGCACAATGCCATCGGCTCCTTCTATCACCTCTCCGTGCAGCTGCTGCTCGATCTGCCCACTAACCAGGCCTCCACAAGTCACATAAATATTTTTCCAGTTACCATTTATACTGATGCTTAAACATGTCAAGCAGCATTGCTTACTTCATATATCTTTCTCAAAGTCTAGCATGGACATCCTCAATATATCACATTTAAAAGAAATATCGAAGACAAGTTTTAACTTATTTCCAATTAATAATTGAGAATGTTCTCAACCAGAAACATCACCCATTCCTTTTCCCCCAGAGATGCTGTCTGACCTGCTGAGTTACTCCAGATTTTGGATATCACTCGTCTGAGAAAATAAAACATTGTTCCCAGTGGACTATGTCCCGAGTTTCCAAAAGAAACAAAACGAATACTTTAATCACAAGCCTACGATCCTCGTTGAATAAGATGATAATGTCATGGTATGTTGATGTTGGACCATGTTTCATGGATAGGTTAATACATGCCACCAAGACCCATTACTTTTGGATAGACACAAAATGCTGGAGTACCTCAGCGGGTCAGGCAGCATCTCTGGAGAAAAGGAATAGGTGATGTTTCGGGTCAAGACCATACATCTGTACACTGTGAATGGCTCAACTGTAATCATGTATTGTCTTTCTGCTGACTGGTTAGCATGCAACAAAAGTTTTTCATGGTACCTCAATACCAGTGACAATAAACGAACCACAGACTTGTGTTCCCTTGATGCTTTTCATGGATTCCACCATCTTTAGTCTTGTTTTGATCGCTGCAACACCGACCCAGTGTCACGAACAAGACTGCCACTGTTCAGTCTGATGAATGGTTCGGAACCAAAACATCACCCATTCCTTTTTCTCCAGAGATGCTGCCTGACAGGCTGAGTTAGGCCAGCACCTTGTGTTTCACTGAGGAAGTTTCACTGAGGAAGACGACTTGACTTTCTGGTGCCTTTCCCCACAGTGGAAAGTTTTGATTCTGCTGTGGGGGGACGTTTGTGTTGAACTCTAAAATGTGTTGTGTCCATTTTATTCATTTTTATTTTTTAACCTACTTCTATGGTTTGTAATGGAACTTATTATTTAATTTATGTAAATCACTTTGGGGTCAATGCAAATTGACTAAAAATGTGCTGTATAAATAAACTTACTTTACTTGTGTCTATCCACTGCAAAGACAATGGGTGTCGAAGGACAAGACTCTGTTTTTTTTAAGAACTTTGGAACTTGAAGGCACCAGAAATATGACAACTCGTGTACTGCCTCAGTGTAATGTACTATTCTTACACAGTTGGGTTGATTGTGCTCATGTATGTACAGATTTACTGAATTTCGCCGCACCTTGGTACATGTAACAATAAAGTACCATGGAATAAGTATATAGCAGTGCATCACAGACAGGTAGATATAGGAGAGGATTATGAACAGGTTTCCAAGATGGTTGAGTAATGAGATCGGACAATGGGAAATTAGAACCTATATTAAAAAGGTTTTCAAAATGATGACATGGGGTAGGTGGAGAACAAACTAAGATATAGGATTGGGTCTTGAGTCAGTAATAAAGCATGGAAACTGGCCCTTCAGCCCTAATTGCCCACACCAACCAACATGTATCATCTGCACTAGTCCTTCCTGCACTTGGCCCATATACCTCTGCACCTAAAAATCCATGTACCCATCTAAATGTGTCTTAAACATTGCGTTAGTAACTGCGTGGGTGAGAGCCCAGAGTGCAAGATCTAAAATTCTTGTCCAAAGTCTAGAAGTGAAGTGACAAATTTCACTCGGTTTCAGGATCTGAAATGCTCAATTCATAAAGCTGTTTTTTAAATTGTTAAGTCATTTTAGAAAGGAGTCAGAAGTCATCTCTAAACCAAATAATTATCCAAATGAATACTGGAAATCCCAGTGTTTATACGCAAGGTTTACATTTTTATAGAAACAATCTCATAGCTTATTGCTTGTGAGGGGACAAGCCTGAATCGGGGACATTGTCATACAGCACCCTTTGGCCCAACTTGTCTACGCTGACCAAAATATCCCATCTAAGCTAGTCTTATTTGCCTGAATGTGGTCCATATCTCTCGAAACCATACCTAGTCATCTACAGGTGCAAGTGTCTTTTAAATGTTCAATTCAACTTCAGTTTTATTTGTCATATGTATGTTAACACAGGGTCAATGGTACAATGAAATGTGTTTGACAAGACAACGGGTCACCTCAGCAATAATATAACAAGGATATTCTTGTACCTGCCTCAACTACTGCCTCTGGCAGCTCACTCCACATTCAGATTCAGATTCAGATTCAGAAAACGTTATTGTCCGTCGCAACAGAAAATCTTCATTGACGTGGCTCAACATACAAACAGGACAATGTACTGATAAGCAGTCATACAACACAGATTTCTGCGAGCACACACAGTGTGTATAACTCTTAAAAGCAAGTATAAAAATTAAAAACTGTAAAAATAGACAAGATAAAAGTTGTGGATACGTGTAAAGTGACAGTGCGTCAGGGTTAATTTGTCCATTGTTCATTTTTATTTAAGCTATTTATGGCAATGGTTATGAATGAGTTTTTGTGGATCTTTTTCTTGGATAGGGGGACTTTATATCGGAGGCCTGATGGCAGAAGTTGGAAGGACTTGTGCAGGGGGTGGGTGGGATCCTGTGTAATGAGGTTGGCTTTCCTTTTAACTGCCTGGGTGTGGAGTACTGATAATTGATTTTGAGTTTTGCCAGTTATTTTGCTTGCTTGATTGATGATCCGGGAAAGCTTTGATTTGTCATTGACAGAGGTGATGGTGAACCAGGATGTGATGTTAAAGGTGGGTACAGATTCTATAAGTGTTAGACAGCTGTTACAATGCCCCCCCCACCCCACCGAGTGGAAAAGTTGGCACTTGGGTTCCTGTTAAATCTTTCCCCACTCTCCTTAAACATACACCCTCTGGTTCTAGATTCCCTTACTTTAGAGATACACCAAGGAAATAGACCCTTTGGCCCACTGAGTCCGTGCTGACCAGCGATCACCCCATAAACTAGCACTATCCTACACACCAGGGACAATTTAAAATGGGGCGGGGGGGGTGATAAATTGGGAGTATAAAGAATGTATTTGAAGGGAAAGTGGCTACAGGAAAAAAAAAGATTGCCGAATTAATGGGAAGGAAAGCTCAAGATTGGACAACAGAGTAAGATCAGGGCCGATTGAGAGCGGTGCGACGGGGGAATTGAATACGGAGGTCAAAGTGCTATATATGAATGCGCGAAATATAATGACTCAAGTGGACGAGCTTGAGGCTCAGTTACAAATTGGCAAGTATGATGTTGTGGGAATTACTGAGCTATGGCTACAAAAGGGACAGGGCTGGGAAACGGATATTCAATGGTATACCTCCTATGGAAAAGACAGACACGGTGTCAGAGGGGAAGGGGTTGCCCTGTTGGTGAGGAATGAAATTCAATCCCTTGCAAGGGGTGACATTGAAACAGGAAATGTGGAGTCAGAATGGATATAAGAAACATAGAAACTGAGAAATTGGGGCTGCAAAAGTAGGACATTCGGCCCTTCGGGCCTGCACCGCCATTCAATATGATCATGGCTGATCATCCAACTCAGTATCCGTACCTGCCTTCTCTCCATACCCCCTGATCCCCTTAGCCACAAGGGCCACATCTAACTCCCTCTTAAATATAGCCAATGAACTGGCCTCAACTACCCTCTGTGGCAGAGAGTTCCAGAGATTCACCCCTCTCTGTGTGAAAAAAGTTCTTCTCATCTCGGTTTTAAAGGATTTCCCTTTATCCTTAAGCTGTGACCCCTTGTCCTGGACTTCCCTAACATCAGGAGCCTGTCCAACCCCTTAAGAAGAGGCTTTTGGATGTAATCCCCTCTCAAATTTCTAAATTGTAGAGTGTAAAAAGTCTATCCACCCTTCATGGGACAGTCCTGAATCCCAGGAATCAGTCTGGTGAACCGTCTCTGCACTCCCTCTATGGCAATATGTCCTTCTGGACATATGGATGCCAATTTAAAGAGACCCTCATGGGAGTTCTACACCCCCAAACAGTATCTGGGCATGTAGCAAATTGAATCAGGAGTTTAAAATCGGCATGTGTGGTTGTCATGGGAGATTTCAACATGCAGGAATACTGCGAAAATCAGGTGGGTACTGGATCCCAAGAAATATACTTTTTATAATGCCTTCGGGATGGATTATTTGAACAGCTTGTATTGGGGCCTACCAGGGAGAAAGCAATTCTGGATTCAGTGGTATGTAATGAACCGGATTTGATAAAGGACCTCGAGGTTAATGAGCTATTAGGCGGCCGTGACCAAAAGATGGTCAGGCGTATTCTACAATTGGCGCGGGAGAAGAGATTAACGGGGGTGTCAGTGTTGCATTTGAATAAAGGGGGACTATGGGGCCATGAGGGAGGAGCTGGCCAAAGTTGACTGGAAAAAATACACTAGCAGGGATAACAGTGGAACAAAAATGGCAGGTATTTCTTGGAATAATACAGAAAGTGCAGGATCAGTTCAATTCTAGGAGTAAGAGAGATTGCAAGGGGAGAAAGGGACGACCATGGCTGACAATGGATGTCAGGGACAATATACAAATTAAAGCAAAGAAGTACAACGTACCAAAGATGAGCGGGGAGCAAGAGGATTGGGCAATGTTTAAAGAACACCAGAAGATAACTAAAAAGGCAATATGGGGAGAAAAGATGAGGTACGAAGGTAAGCTAGCCAAGAATATAGAGCAGGATAGTAAATGCTTCTTTATGTATGTGAAGAGGAAAACATTAGTTAAGGCCAAAGTTGCACCCCTGAAGACAGAAAAAGGTGGGCAGAGGGTATGGGGATGCCCAGTTCATGAGGAATAAAATTCAGTCCCTTGCCAGGGCGGAATTTTTTATGGGGAACAAGGACATGAGAAATACGTTGAACAGTACTTTGGATCCGTCTTCACAAAGGAGGACACAAACAATCTTCCTGATATAGTAGTGGCCAGAGGATCTGGGGTGACGGAGGAACTTAAGGAAATCCACATTAAGGAAATTGTGTTGCGTAGACTGATGGGACTGAAGGCTAATAAATCCCCAGTGCCTGGTGGGCTGCATTCCATGGTACTGAAGGAAGTGGCTCGAGAAATCGTGGGTGCATTGGTGATAATTATCCAATGTTCTATAGATTCAGTATCAGTTCCTGTGGATTGGAGGGTAGCTAATGTTATCCCACTTTTTAATAAAGGTGGGAGAGAGAATACAGAGAATTATATACCTGTTAGCCTGACATTGGTGTTGGGGAAGATGCTGCAGTCAATTATAAAAAAATGAGATAGCCGAACATTTGGATAGCAGTAAAAGGATCGGTCAGAGTCAGCATTGATTTTCGAAGGGGAAATCATGCTTGACTAATCTTCTGGAATTGTTTGAAGATGCACGTAGGAAAATAGACAAGGGAGAGCCATTGGGTGTAGTGTACAGGGACTTTCAGAACACATTTGATAAGATCCCACATAGGAGATAAGTTGGCAAAATTAGGGCACATGGTATTGTGGGTAGAGTGCTGACATGGAGAGAGAAGTGGTTGGCAGACAGGAAACAAAGAGTAGGGATTAACGGGTCCCTACTCGGAATGGCAGGCAGTGACTAGTGGGGTACCGCAAGGCTCGGTGCTAGGACCGCAGCTATTTACACTATAAATCAATTATATGGCTGTAAGAATTCAAAGCAAGATTAGTAAACTTGCAGATGACACAAAGCTGGGTGGCAGAGTGAACTGTGAGGAGGATGCTATGAAAATGCAGGGTAATTTGGACAGGTTGGGGGAGTGGGCAGATGCATGGCAGATACAGTTTAATGTGGATAAATGTGAGGTTATCCACTTTGGTAGAAAAAACAGGAAGGCAGATTACTATCTAAATGTCGTCAAGTTGGGAGAAGGGGAAGGACAACGGGATCTCGGCTTGTACGTAGCTCTTAAAGATAGCTGAATCAGGGGATATGGGGATACGGCAGGAACGGGGTACTGATTGGTGTTGGCTCGTGGGGCCAAATGGCCTACTCGTGCACCTAATGTCTATTGTCTATTGTCATATTGTCAGTGTACGACAGAACTGGTTGTTATGCGAGATGTCCTGGGAATGGATGATTCTAAAACAATTACCTGTGTGTGACGTCAGTGTGGTCACTGATGGGTCTGGATGAGCAGTGACATTATCTTATTAAATTTGACTGCTATGTTATATATTTGATATGATTTAAAGAATCCCTTCATATTAGTTCAAATGGATGACTATAATGGGTTAACTGAAGTTCACTATGCATAATTAATCTCATCTGTAATGTGCACTAACTCCATCTTGCTGCTCTATCCACAGTGGTAAACACGGCAGGTGAAGATGCATTGATTTGTTATTTTCATCTTAATTAACAATGGTCAGAAATACTAATTGTGTCCCTCCGGCACACAATGGACAAGAAAACACATAATGCGGAACATTAAATTGCAGCTTCACATAAGAGAAAGGGGGAGTTATGTAACGTTGCTGTTCCCTTCGTACACTGGGGAATATTAGTTCCAGCCTGTGAACACAAGGCGATCCTCTGTTCAATCTGCAGTTTATTTTGTCGCGAATTACTTCAGACCAGTCGTCAGGTAGATGTGAATTCAAACCCACGAATCAGACAGCAAGGTCGGTTTGAGTGTGAATGACCAACTCATCCGTCTCGGCTGTACACAATGCGGTACAGAGAAAGCTGCCACACACACGAGCAGACTTTATTGATGTGTTGAAGAAGGAACTGCAGATGCTGGAAGATCGACGGTACACAAAAATTCTGGAGAAACTCAGCGGGTGCAGCAGCATCTATGGAGGAAATAGGTGACGTTTCAGGCCAAAACCCTTCTTAAGACTTTATTGATGTGCTTGTTTATCACGTTATTCAAGAGGTCATATCTCCCATCATGCAGTGGTAATCTGCTACCGGTAGAAAGTGCAATCAACGCTCCAATGAGCAGCAGGGTCTGTTATTTAAAAAATGCCCAATTTATTGGACAGGCAATTATAGGATGTTTTCCTCATCATCTGTATCTTTGAGAAATGTGGACAACTGTTGATGATTAGTTCTTCTGATTCAAGGCGAGAGTTTGGTGGTGAATAAATATCCAAACAGTTGTCAGGTCGCCGTTTAAAAGCAGTTTATATGTTAGTGCTGTACCTGCCGCAAACTTCAGACACAGGTTTACCCTGTTTCATAGAGAGGGACAGTGCACTTTAGTTCATCTGAACTATTCCCTTTGTCCGGCATATGATAAGCAGTGACATGAGGAGAGGGAGAAGTGGAGAGAGGGGGGGCGGGCGGGGTTAGAGAGAGGGGAGAGGGAGAGAGAGCGGGGAGAGAGAGGGAGCGAGATAGAGAGGGCGAGAAGAGAGAGAGGAGGAGAGAGGGAGGAAGAGATGGGGGAGAGATTGGGGGAGGAGAGAGAGGGGGGACGAGAGAGAGGGGAGATAAAAAGAGGGGGGTGAGGGAGAGAGAGGGGAGAGGTAACGAGAGGGGGTTGACATATAGTAGTGGGGGAGAGAGAAAGGGGAAAGAGGGAGGGGCGAGATGATGAGAGGAACAGAAAGTGATAGGGGGCATAGAGAGAGGGAGAGATGAGAGAGAGAGGGAGAAGCGAGAGAGAGGGAGAGAGAGCGGTGGGAAAGAGAGAGTGTACAGAGAGAAGGAGAGAGTGGTAAGGGGAGAGAGGAGAGCAGAGGAGGAGGGGGGGTAAAGAGAGGGGATAGATATAGGGGAGAGATAAGCGAAGGGAGAGAGATGGAAAGTAGAGAGGGGGAGAGGGGGAGAGAGAGGTGAGAAAGAGAGGGGGTAGAAAGAAAGTGTAGAGAGAGGGAGACGAGAGAGAGGGGGGAGAGAGGTGGGAGAGTGAGAGTGGGGAGAGAGAGGGTGGAGAGTGGGGGAGAGATTGGAGATAGAGAGGGGAGCCAGGGAAGAGAGGGGGAGATGGAGGGGGAGATAAAACGGAGAGAGAGGGGAGGGTTGAGAGAGGGGAGAGAGAGGAGAAAGAGGGGGGGAGATATAGAGAGAGGGAGGGAGGAGGCTGAGAGAGGGGGCTAGGCAGAGGGGGAGAGGGAGAGGTGGTAGAGGGTGAAAGGGAGAGGGGGAGATTGGGAGAGAGGAGCGAGAAGGGGGAGGGGGATAGAAGGGGAGAGAGAAGATGGAGAGAGAGGGTATAATGGGGGGCGGGAAAGGGTGATAGAGGGAAGGGGAGAGAGGGGGAGAGAGTGGGGGAGAGATAGTGGGTAAGAGTGGAGAGAGATGGAGAGAGAGAGAGGGGTGTAGAGTGAGAGAGCGGGAGAGAGACAGAGATGGGAGAGCGGGGAGAGAAAGTGGAGGGAGATAAAGAGAGAGATGCACATTTCTGAAGTAATTTATACGCTAATTGATGAAAGAGACAGCTATCTAATTTTTTCACACATTTCCGCCTCTCATTTCTAGTCGAAATTGTGGGAAATGTATCAAGAAAAGACCCCCGATAAAGAGTTTGATGCGTGTGTGTTTGTGTAATTATATATTTTTTTATGGTAAAACTAACCATGTTCCAGTTTTTTTAAATCTCCTATCACCTCCCCCCCCCTTTCTCGTTCCCCCTCTCCACCCAGCTCGGACGGAGGCCAGGCCAAATCGCCGCTTGAAAAAAAACACGAGTCGGAGCGCAAAAATTAAATTGAATTTAAAACGGTTGAAAGAAGAGAGAGGGAACAAAACGCACACATAAAAAAAGAGATGCAAACCATCAGGCCCTGCGTATTTATCAGCGTTCAGTCCCATCAGTCTACCCAACACCATTTCCTCCCTAATGCGGATTTTCTTCAGTTCGTCCATCACCCAGATCCTTTGGACACTACTATATCAGAAGAATTGTTTGTGTCCTCCTTAGTGAAGACAAATCCAAAGTACCTGATGAACTCATCTGCCATTTCCATGTTCCCCATAATAAATTCACCGTTTTCGGCCTTTCAGGGGTCTAACTTTGATCTGAACTATTATGTTTCCTCTTCACATACCTACAGAAGCTTTTACTGTCCTGCTTTATATTCTTGACTAGCTTACCTTCGTACCTCATCATTTATTCACGTATTGTCTTTTTAGTAACCATCTGTTTCTCTTTAAACATTACCCAATCCTCTGGATTCCCGCTCTTCTTTGCTACGTTCTGCTGTTTCTCTTTAATTTTTATACTGTCCCTGACGTTCCTTGTCAGCCACGGTCGCCCCTTTCTTACTCCCCTTGGAATCTGTCTTCCACTTTGGAATGAACTGATCCTGCATCTTCTGTATTATTCCAAGAAATACATGTCATTGTTGTTGCACTGTCATCCCTGCTAGGATATCTTTCCAGTCAACTTTGGCCAGCTCCTTCCTCCCTCCCTCGTGGCTCCGGCGGTGAATGTCTGGAGCCGGAGCCCGGAGCGGAGAGACTGCGGCCCCCTCTGGGATGCGCTCAGGGCGGGGATTTATTAATGAGCCGAAGCACTGAGGTGAGCGGATATTTCACCGCGCTCTTCACCTGCTCCCTGAACTTGGACTGGGTCACCGCGTAAATAAATGTGTTGGTGCAGCAGCTGAGATTACTCAGCAAATACGCGACGTTGCCAAGGATCCATTGAGGATCATTCCGATCAGTTCCAATCCTGTGACCTGATAGTAGACGAATTCTACAACCAGCGTCATCCACAAGAGGATTAAGCTACAGGAGATGGTGAATAATAAAAAAAAAACCAAACCTCCTCCTGCTCTTCATCTCCGGGTCACTGCGGTTCTCTCCTTTGCTCTCACCCCTCAGCCCCTTGCGGACCCGACTGGCCACTAAAATGTGGCGTACTGTCAGAGCGTCGATCCAATCAAATGCCACCCACCCGGGGTCAGTGTAATAACTGTCCACCGAGACACAGAACCACGGGACATTGTCGAACATTATCCCGGGTTGATGTGTGAAGTAGCGGGGAACGTTTTTCATACAGAGCAGAACGCCGGCTGTTGCCAGAACCGCAGCCGCAGTTTTCCCGCTGCAATATATATTTTTCAGCTTCTGGCAACAAATGGCGACAAACCGATGAAAGGTGAAAGCGACGGTGAACCAGACAGAACAGTCTGCAGCTGCAGACCTCAGTACAAGGTTGACACTGCACATAGGGTAGATGGTCAGGAAACTCCAAACAAAGTAATAATGTCGAAAGCAAAACAAAAAACGGTGACCACGGTCAGTAGATCGGCCGCTGCCATGGCCACCAGGTAGCGAGTGGTGCAGGTGGAGAGGCCACACTTTCCCCCGGACAGGATCACAATCGCCACTAAATTCACTGTGAAAAGAGAAGGGGGCAGATGCTGAGCATTATTGAACATGTTCTCCAGGGCTGAACACCTGCTCGACATTCAGCTCAAGACCAGGCGTGTTGGAGTTGGTGCGCAGCTGCAAGTTTAACAATGTCAGAGTGTTACATATGCTACATATTCATTGTAGCAGTCCCAACCTCCTGCACTACTTTGTATCAGGCACACTCACCACACACACACACACACACTGTGATTAGGTATGTAAGCACTTTTAGTATCACTACGCCACACAGACAAAGCAGCTGAATAAAGGACTACAATAAGGCAACTGAAACAACCTGAATTGTGTCGTTTATTATCAGGATATCAAACACGAAGACACAACATGGTGGCAGCGGTGACTTTCGAGTACAAAACCGCGCTATTGTGAATCGCTATTGGGAATTAGGAACAGCGGCTGCAGAGAAATTGATTTTTTTTTGTGCACCGGCCTAACAACACAAGATGGTGGCCTCCACAGCAGCTGTTGCAGCAGCAATGAACCTCCACCCTACGATGAACTGGGACGCCGATGACGTGGTGGAGGCGTTCAAGAAATTCAAACAAAAGAGCCAGCTGGCATTCAAAAGCTTCCTGAAAGGAACTACAGATGAAGAGAAGGTCAGTTATATTTTACTATGGCTCGGGGAGAAGGGTCTAGACATTTTTAACAGTTGGAGCTTAACAGAGCCCGACTGCAATAATCCGGGAATAGTCCTTGAAAGGTTTGCGAACCATATGGAGCCCAAATCAAACCACAGAATCCATCGGTATGAGTTCCAAGGGATAAGACAAGACCCACAAGAAACAACCGACACTTTCCTGTCGAGACTAAGGAACGTGGCCAAGAAATGCAGATTTGGTGATGAAGATGACAGAATTGTCGACCAGCTAATATGGGGGTGCGCCCACCAAGAGGTCCAAAAGTCCCTAATAGGGAAAGACACCCTTAACCTAAAAGACGCCGTAGATGCTGCCAGAGCTTTCGAAGCCACAAGGAAACAAATGTCCTCCCTCTCCCTTCAAGTTGGCTCATCTCAGAGCAGCACCAGAGTGAATATAGATGCTCTCTCAAAACGTGGCCCTGGCTCCACCTTAAAGGCTCCAAAGCAGACATTTTCTAGGCATGCAAACAAACAAGCAAGCCAAAGAAGCTGCTGGAACTGCGGTACAGAGCATGCATTTGATGATCGCAGGGAGTCCTAACCACTGGAAGAAAATGTGTAGGTCAACAAAATCATACAGCACCAAGCCAAAGCAGCAATGGTCAAAGAACGATAGAAATACGAGAAGGAAACAAATACACGCACACGTCCAACAGGAAGAGGAGATAACCTCAGATACCTCTGAGGAAGAATTCCTTTCCGTTGGGACCATTGACGTCCACAAAATGGGAAACAACAAACCACATAGCAACAGAGATGAAGCATATACTATAATACAACTACAGAAAAATGTGGGAAAGAAAAGAACAACGATTAATCTAAGGCTCAAAATTGATACTGGAGCCCAGAGCAATATCTTACCAGTCAATCTTTACGGAAAGATATTCCCTGAACACATGACAAAAGATGGCAGCGTCAGGAAAGGAATCCTTGGAAGTGGCGATGTAGTCCTAGCTGCATACGGAGGTTCCATAATCCCACAGCTAGGCAAAACAATCATAGCAGGAACATACAAAGGGAAAGAAGTGAAATGCCCCTTCTACATCACTAAATCGAAAGGACCTGCTATTCTCGGCCTGAACACGTGCCAAAGACTGAAGATTGTGTCAATCAACCATGAAATCAAGACAAACTCCTGCAGAATTGACAGAAACATACCCATCAAAAACCGGCCGCCCATCAGGAACAAAGAAGAATTGATTGACATGTACCCAGAGTGTTTTGACGATACCGTTGGTTGTTTTGAGGAATACGAATACCATATCACAGTAGACCCCAGTGTGAAACCAGTGATCCACCCACCCCTTCGTGTTCCCCTTGAACTGAAAGAGAGGCTAAGGGAACAACTAAACGAAATGGAAAAAAAGGGCATCATCACAGCAATAACTAAACCAACTGATTGGGTAAATTCAATTGTTGTCAAAGAAAAGCCAAACGGAAAACTAAGGATATGCCTTGATCCCAGGGATCTGAACAATGCATTGAAGCGCGACCATTATCCAACTCCAACCCTTGAAGAGATCACACCAGCACTGGCCGGTTCCAAGGTGTTCAGCAAGCTGGATGCTAGCAATGGATATTGGAACATCAAAATAGACCGAGAGTCATCAATGCTCACCACTTTCAACACGCCATTTGGCAGATTCAGATTCAACAGGCTCCCATTCGGGCTGAAGGTGAGTCAAGATGTCTTCCAGCGGAAAATAGATGAAACATACAAAGGCTGTAAAGGGGCAATCGGGATAGCAGATGATATCCAAGTATACGGCAGAGATGAAAACACGCATGATTACAACCTCCATGAGGCTATGGAAAAAACTCGAAGAGCCGGCATAAAGCTCAATGCAGACAAATGCATAATCAAAGAAAGGGAGTGCAAATTCTTTGGACTGATTTACTCTGCAGAAGGAGTGAAACCGGACCCTACAAAAGTGGATGCTATCAACCACATGGAGGAACCCAAAGACAAGAAACAACTAAGAAGTTTCCTAGGGCTCATACAATACATGGGAGTCTTCATACCTAAGCTTGCTAATCACACAGCAAATCTCCGTGAATTGATGAAAGACGACGCTGAATTTGATTGGTGTGCTTCACATAGCCAAGATTTTGAAAAAATAAAACAACTCATCAGCAAAGAAACGATCCTGCAGTACTATGACAGGCAGAAGCCTGTAACACTCCAAGTTGATGCCTCCATGAGAGGAGTCGGAGCAGTACTGATACAAAATGGCCGACCTATTGCGTATGCATCCAAAGCACTCACTCCTACAGAATCAAGGTACGCAAACATAGAGAGAGAACTCTTAGCAGTAGTCTATGGCTGCGAGAAATTTCACACTTACCTATACGGAAGGTATTTCGACATTGAAACAGCCCACCGCCCTCTAGAACAAATCGAAAAAAAAAACCTCACCAAAGCACCAGCCAGACTACAGAGACTATTACTGAGGCTACAGCACTACGACTACAACATCAGATACAAGCCAGGAAAAGACCTGCTGCTAGCTGACGCCCTATCCAGACTATCAACACATGACAAACAAGAGATGGAAGGGCTGAGCATAAAGATCCACCACATTGTGAGTGTGACAAGCGTGAAGCTGGAACAAATCAAAGAGGAAACAGCCAGAGATGAAGAACTCCAGCTCCTCACCCAAATGGTAATACAGGGGTGGCCAGAAAAGAGACAACAAGTTCAGCCTCTCCTCCGCGAATACTGGACCATCCGTGATGATATTTCGGTAGAGAATGGAGTCCTGATGGCCGGATCACGAATCATCATACCCAAGTCCATGCAAAAAGAAATCCTCGAAAAGATCCACCAGGGACACTTAGGAATGGAAAAGTGCAGACTCCGTGCTAAATCCGCTGTGTACTGGATAGGCATGTACAAGGACATAGAAAAGCTGGTATCTACATGCCACATATGCCAAAAATACAGGAATTCACAACAGAAGGAGGAAATGACACCCAGTGATATCCCAAGCCGGCCATGGCAAACCATCGGAGCAGACCTGTTCACAGAGAACCAGCAATGGTATTTGATTATGGCCTGCTACTACTCCAAATTCCCATTTGTGAGAAACGTAAAGGATCTGAAAGCTAAAACAATTGTGTCAATTGTTAGAGGGTTGTTTGCAGAGCAAGGAATACCTGAGCAGATCGTATGTGACAATGGAACCCATTTCACATCTCGGGAATTCAGAGAGCTAGCCACCGAATACGGGTTCAAAATCACAACATCTTCATCACATTACCCAAAGGGCCATGGGTTTATTGAAACACAAGTACAGACAGTCAAGAAAACACTAATAAAATGCCGAGAGGCAAAGGAGGATCCAAACCTGGCACTTTTATCCTTACGGGCAACTCTACTAAAGGCTGACATGAAGTCTCCTGCAGAAATGCTAAATGGCAGGAAATATAAAACCACCCTGCCAAGCAAAATCCAACCCCCTATCGACCAAGAAGAAACAAGGGCAAAATTGGCAGCTGCCCAGGAGGAGGGGCTGAAACAATACAACAAAAATGCACAGTACTTGCCTGAACTATTTCAAGGCCAAAACGTACATGCTCAGGATCCAACAACAAAGAAATGGACCCCAGCACAAATCACCAGCAGGGCTGGAACCCCAAAATCATATATCATAGAGACAGAACCGGGCAGGCAGTTGAGACGAAACAGAATTCACATCCGCCCGACACCTGAAATGTCAACACCTGCAACTTCAAAGACAACACCAGCAACTCCTAGGACACCACCCACAGCAGCAGCAACACCTACCATTGATGACAACACATTCTCACAAACTGCTACCAGTGAGTCATATAGTCAACCAGCACCAACCAACGGCCAGGAAACAACTCAACAAGTTACCAATACATCGAGTGCAACACTGCAGGCAACAACCAGATCTACTAGATCCAGGAGCAACATCTTACCCCCAGCGCGTTATCGCTAGCACTGGAAGGGACAAGTCACGCCAAGACATGACTCTTGACTGGCTACGCACTACCTGAAAGAAAACAAGCTGCCATTATATATTTTGTTGTGTAGTATAGTAGAAAGCAGAATGCCATGAATGTGGGCAGAATAATCCCACGGTATCTGCTACAGGATTGCCACCCTCGCTCTGGCAATCCTCTAGTGTCACTAATTTTTGTTCCTTTCTTTTGAGAAGGGGGGATGTTACATATGCTACATATTCATTGTAGCAGTCCCAACCTCCTGCACTACTTTGTATCAGGCAAACTCACCACACACACACACACACTGTGATTAGGTATGTAAGCACTTTTAGTATCACTACGCCACACAGACAAAGCAGCTGAATAAAGGAGTACAATAAGGCAACTGAAACAACCTGAATTGTGTCGTTTATTATCAGGATATCAAACACGAAGACACAACACAGAGCCGGCTCCCAGTTTAACCGACCTGCCTGCCTGCTTCAGGGGAGAAGAGATAAGGCGACGGCCGGGTATGAAACGAGCAGCCACCCGCTACAATAGGCGTAATGGACCTGTCTTTAGATAAATCTGCTGCTGCTCACAGTCTCTGATGGGGCCTGTTTCACAGATTTAAACGTGACCGGCCGCGTTTAACCAGGGCTCTGCGAACTCGGCATCTGATGGGGACGAGGAGGGGTCCAGGGTGAAGGCAGGGATAATTTAGAATCCGGCAGCAGAGTGGCTCCGTTAATGGATTCATCCAACACAGTAAGTTAAGTTCAGTAACAACACACACACACACACACACACACCGGTAGATCCGCGGCCACTGGTCCAGGTGATCGATCCAATTATTGACCAACAGGCGGCGCAATTCGACTTTGACAGTCTAGACAGTGAGACTCAGTGTCCAAGTGAGCAGGTGTTCACTACGATAAACAACTCAATCACAGTGAACTTCACAATGCGAACCTCTCCCAGTCACAGGGAACTACTTGTCTGTTTCGAGCACTGGACCAACTCTGGGCAAGGTGCCACAGAAGGCAAGAACAACATTCTAGTATGTCCCTGCAGCAGTGAGAGAAAAAGATGGTTAGTTTCAGCTGTCTGAAAATAAGAAAAATCACAGCTTCAATTCAATAATATTTCACTGAGAGGATTGATATTCTATACATATTCTTTACAACGATCATCAGTTGGGAAGTTGTAACGTGATTAGATTCAGGTCAACACCAGTTAACACACGGAGCTATAAAACCTGAATTGTTCTGCTCACTGACCTGGGACTCCAACGGCAGCAGTGATGGCATACAAGATTTTCTCCACACGCCAATATTCCCAAAACCTTTCCCCCATGTTCTCTGCCCAGCGGCGTGTCCCCGTGAGTTACCGGTAATGTCTCGGAATGAAATGCGGGGACAGAGTATTCGTGGAGATTTTATACCATTTCCCCTCTCCACCGAGACAGTGCCGTTTCAACAGAGTTTAACAATAGAGATTTTGAAATGATTCGCAAACAGATGTCATCATCCGTGTGAAATCCCTGCTGAGACAGGTTGTGATTTATTCAGGGAATTGATTGAGAAACTCCAACGATTGGGAATTGTGGCGATAGATACTGAGGGGTGGGAGTTAGGAGCGGCGGCATTGTTCCAACAAAGGGGATATTGTTTCAAACTCCATCAGACCCAACTCCCAACCTCATGTTGTTTGTCTGATTCATTTCAATCCGTTACAATCAGCAGGGCAATGGAAAATTCCAGGGACCCTCTCAGTTCTGCTGGTGCCCAATTTGAAGGTGGAATGGACTGGGCGACCTTTGTCCACAGGTTGCGAAATTAGTTCAACAGATCACTACTGACTAAAATCCCCACCCCCCCCCCTCCACTCTGCATCACCACTCAATATGACCGCGGCTTCTCTGACTGAAACCTCAATCCCACACTCCCGCTGACCTCGGTAACCATTCACTCCCTGCCTGCCTGGAATAGATCTGACTATACCATGGGACGATAACATTTCTGCCTTCCACCCTCTGAGGAGGAACGACCCAAAGACTTAAGACACTCAAAGAATAGAAACATTGTCGCCTCAGAATTTTCATAAACCTAAATAAAACGGCGAATGGTGCAGTACCTCTCCTCCCATTTTCCCTCTCCCTCCATCCTTACTGCTGTCACTCTCTCTGAACTGTTACTCCCTCAGCTACGCTCTCTATTCCCCCTGTCTCTACCCCCTATCACACCGTGGGATAATACTGATGGAGGGATAAAATAGGGCCGTACTGACGCAACGACACACTGTGGTGGTACGGATGGAGTGACACATTGTGGTGGTACGGATGGAGTGACACACTGTGGTGGTACGGATGGAGTGACACACTGTGGTGGTACTGATGGAGGGACACACAGTGGTGGTACTAATGGAGCAACACACGGTGGAAGTACTGATGGAGTGGCACGCTGTGGTGGGTCTAATGGCGTGGCATGCTGTGGTGGTAATCATGGGGGGTGGACTGTGGTGGTTCTGATGGCGGGCGCGCCGTGGTAGTACTGATGGAGGGGCACACTGGAGCAGTACTGATGGAGTGGAACTCTGTGGGGTATTACACATGAAATGACAATTCATTGTTCTTGCTATCCCTGTAAAATTGGCTCTCATCAACGCAAGATCAAATATCCATTAAGATTTTTATCCCCAATGACTTTTCCATCGCCCGTGAATTAGATAGAAACATGGAAACGTAGACAATAGGTGCAGGAGTAGGCCATTCGGCCCTTCGAGCCTGCACCGCCATTCAATATGATCATGGCTGATCTTCCACCTCAGTATCCTGTAGCTGCCTTCTCTCCATACCTCCTGATACCTTTATGCACAAGGGCCACATCTAACTCCCTCTAAGACTGTGGCCCCTGGTTCTGGACTCGCCGAACATTGGGAACGTTTTTCCTGCATCTAACTTGTCCATTCCTTTTATAATTTTATGTGTTTCTATAATATACCCCCTCATCTTTTTAAACTTCAGTGAATACAAGCCTAGTCTTTCAAATCTTTCCTCATATGACAGTCCCGCCATCCCAGGGGACAATCTCGTGAACCTACGCTGCAGTGCCTCAATCACAAGGATGTCATTCCTCAAATTAGGAGGCCAAAACTTTACACAATACTCCAGATGTGGTCTCACCAGAGCCCTATACAACTGCAGAAGAACCTCTTTACTCATATACAGAATTACTCTTGTTATGAAGGCCAACATTCCATTAGCTTTCTTCACTGCATGCTGTACCTGTAAGCCAACTTTCAGTGACCTGTGTAAAAGGACGCCCAGGTCTCGCTGCATCTCCCCCTTATCTAACCTAACCCCATTGAGATAATAATTTGCCCCTTGTTTTTGCCGCCAAAGTTTTTTTCCTCACGTATATCTATATTATACCTTATCTGCCGCGCATCTGCCCACTCACTGAACCTGGCCAGGTCACCCTGCAATCTCGTAACATTCTCTTCACAGTTCACACTGCCACCTAGCTTTGTGTCATCCCCAATCTTGATAGTGTTGATCCTAATTCCCACTTCCAAATCATTAATATATTTGGTAAACAGTTCCGGTCCCAACACCGAGCCTTGAGGCACTCCACTCGCCACTGCCTGCCATTCTGAAAATGAATTGTTCACTCCAAACCTTTGCTTTCGGTCGGTCAACCAATTTTGTATCCATGTCAACACTTTACCCCCAATACCATGTGGTGTAATTTTACACTCGGAGTTACGTGAGTGACTACGTGAAGAACCCGCTCAGTGCACAGGCGCGTCATTACGCCAGCAGTGCAACAGCGGCAGCAGCAGGAGTTAGGCTCTCCGGCTGCAGTTAAAAACGGGACCGTTAGGTAAGTATACTGAAGTAGTGGAAAATCTAACGGAAGTGGAGAGTTTGTGGAGTGTCTTGCAGAAATGAGTACACTCAGAAAAAGACTCTCGAAGAGAACTGCCCCCCGCTCTCCTCCACCAGAGGAGCGTTCAATCTTGGGGGGGAGGGGCAGCAACAGGCGGCAGGACAGCTCGTAGAACGCCCCGCTATGCCCGAGACCGAGCCAAGCACAGTCCCGCTAATGCCTGAATAGCGGACAGGGAGAAAATCCACCAAGAAAACTAATCGGCCGGTCATTTCCGATTCGTCGGATGGGGAAATGTCTCAACCTAAGCGGAGGAGAGATAGCCGCCTGAGCTGTATTCAACAGCTCCTGGAGCAGATGCTCCAGCGGGATACGCAGAAAGAGCGTTCTCGCGGAGGAAGGTCAGGCACCTCCTCCACAGTGTCTTGTGCACTGCCCTCTGCTCCCTCATTACTGGAGGCTAGCTTTGGTAACCAGGGCTGGGCTGGTCTGGAACAGGGGCTGGCGGACAAGTTCGGGAGTATGCAAGGGGTGCAGGAGCATGAAGAGGTGCTGGGTATGGTGGACCACTATGTAGCAACCCCACGTGCAGGGAGACCGCTGGAACCAAAGATGGCGGCCAGCATCAATCACCTCTCAAACAAACCCTTGCAGGAGAAGGTGCTTACTGAGGCGCTCGAACTCTATACAGCACCAGAGAACTGTGAGGCCCTCAAAGTGAAGAGTGTGAACAGCCAGATCTGGGGGCACGTCGGGTCACATATTCGAAACCAAGAATTAAAGCTACAGCGGATCCTACGGCTCCTGACGTCGGCCATCTCAGCCTTTGCTCGTTCCGTGGAAAGCACGGAGATGGATCCCTGCCAGCAGGATGTGCTGGCACTGATGTGCAACACACAATTTGAAATCAATAATCTCCGACGGGATATCATAAGACCTGCCCTCAATCCCAAATTGCGGGGTTGTGCAAAGCCCCAGCTGCAGAAGCAGACGCTGTACTATTTGGGAAATACCTCACCAAGAAACTGATGGACATAGAGGAGGCAGCGAAAACTTTCGGCCTCATGACGGCAGGCCCCGGGACGAGCAAACCAAGGTCAACAATACCCAAGCGGCAGCACCCCACGACTTCCACCAGTCGACGTCCTCTATATGGGACTGGTGAAAGCTCGGGGATCGCATATTACTACCCCCAAAGTTCGTTTTAAGATCAGGGCCCAGAGCGGACCCCATGGAAAATGCGCCACCCCCCAACATCGCCAGCACGTCAGGGAAACAGAGCCTACAAGAAGAAACAGAGGAGACACCAATAACCATGGAGGTAGGTGGGTCTGGTTCCTGCCAGCATATAGAGAATAGGGGTGCTATACTAACAGGGGGGCGATCACACTTGTTTAAAAAGCATGGGGCACTGTCACGAGTGACAAGTATATACTCAACAGCATTAGTGGATACAAAATTCAGTTGATATCAGAAACATCGCTGCCAGTTCAACATTGGCCCCAAAGGGTATTTTCTCCCTCCGCCAAAGAGCAACGTGAGGGACAGGCTGAACTGGTGAGGCTTATCACAAAGGGGGTCATCGAAAAGACCAAACATGAACCTTTGGCATTTGTATCAAATATATTCATTAAAACTAAAAAAGATGGTGGATGTCGCATCATCATTGACTTAACATCACTAAATAAGTTTGTTAAGTATATACATTTCAAAATGGAGACATTTGTTACTGCCAAACAACTGATTTCCAAAGGATACTTCATGGCAAGCATTGATCTTAAAGATGCTTACTATCTAATACCCATACACAAGGATCATTACAAATACCTAAAATTCATCTGGTTGCTGTGGCAGTACGTAGCATTGCCCAATGTCATAACTCCAGCCCCAAGATTGTTCACAAAAATCTTGAAAATATCCATGGGAATACCAAGGAAACAAAAACATATTGTCATGGCATATCGGGATGATATTCTGATAGTAGGGAAAACGAAGGAATTGGCTGTGGCAGCAGTATCAGCTACAAAACAGCTCCTCGAAACTTTGGGGTTCGTCCTACATCCAGATAAATCTAAGTTGAAGCCGTCTACTATCATGGACTACCTGGGCTTCACAATTAACTCAGTCCATATGACTGTTACCTTGCCAAAGGGAAAAAAATGATTGCATTAGCACAAACATGCAACACTTTAATGGTCAACAAACGACCAACTATTCGACAAGTAGCAAGAGTGTTTGGAAAAATGGTAGCAACATTTCCGGCTACACAATTCGGACCTTTGCACTATCAACATTTCCAAAGAGCAAAGGTACAGGCACTAAAATGACATTCAGGTCATGACGATCGGGTCATGAAATTACCCACTGAAGCAATATTAGAGCTACAACATTGGGGGTTCAGCACACGGCATTGGGGGTTCAGTATTGATGTGGATAGAGAACTGACTGGCAAACAGGAAGCAAAGAGTAGGAGTAAACGGGTCCTTTTCACAATGGCAGGCAGTGACTAGTGGGGCACCGCAAGGCTCAGTGCTGGGACCCCAGCTATTTACAATATATATTAATGATCTGGATGAGGGAATTGAAGGCAATATCTCCAAGTTTGCGGATGACACTAAGCTGGGGGGCAGTGTTAGCTGTGAGGAGGATGCTAGGGGACTGCAAAGTGACTTGAATAGGCTGGGTGAGTGGGCAAATGTTTGGCAGATGCAGTATAATGTTGATAAATGTGAGGTTATCCATTTTGGTGACAAAAACGGGAAAGCAGACTATTATCTAAATGGTGGCCGATTGGGAAAGGGGGAGATGCAGCGAGACCTGGGTGTCATGGTACACCAGTCATTGAAGGTAGGCATGCAGGTGCAGCAGGCAGTAAAGAAAGCGAATGGTATGTTGGCTTTCATAGCAAAAGGATTTGAGTAAAAGAGCAGGGAGGTTCTACTGCAGTTGTACATGGTCTTGGTGAGACCACACCTGGAGTATTGCATGCAGTTTTGGTCTCCAAATCTGAGGAAGGACATTATTGCCATAGAGGGGGTGCAGAGAATGTTCACCAGACTGATTCCTGGGATTAGCCACCTAACTTTGAGGAATGCGAAATGATTTAAAAGGAGTAAATTGGGACAGTTTGTTTTATGGGAAAGATGTGGAAGAGAAATGGAGTACATTTAAAGGTGAAATTTTAAGAGTACAGAATCTTTATGTCCCTGTTCGGTTGAAAGGAAATCGTACAAATTATAAAGAGCCATGGTTTTCAAGGGAAATTGGACACTTGGTTCGGAAAAAGAGGGAGATCTACAATAATTATAGGCAACATGGAGTAAATGAGGTGCTTGAGGAGTATAAAAAATGTAAAAAGAATCTTAAGAAAGAAATTAGAAAAGCTAAAAGAAGATATGAGGTTGCTTTGGCAAGTAAGGTAAAACTAAATCGGAAGGGTTTCTACCGCTATAGCAAAAGGATAACGAGGGATAAAATTGGTCCATTAGAGAGTCAGAGTGAACAACTATCTGCAGAGCCAAAAGAGATGGGGGAGATATTGAACAGTTTATTTTCTTCGGTA
>NW_026575454.1:7500-47817 GCF_028641065.1 Leucoraja erinaceus
AATTGTTCAATATCTCCCCCATCTCTTTTGGCTCTGCAGATAGCTGTCCACTCTGTCTCTCCAATGGACCAATTTTATCCCTCCTTATCCTTTTGCTATTAATATAGCTGTAGAAACCCTTTGGATTGAATTTCACCTTACTTGCCAAAGCAACCTCATATCTTCTTTTAGCTTTTCTAATTTCTTTCTTAAGTTTCTTTTTACTTTCCTTATACTCCTCAAGCACCTCATTTACTTCATGCTGCCTATAATTATTGTAGATCTCCCTCTTTTTCCGAACAAGATGTCCAATTTCCCTTGAAAACCAGGGCTCTTTCCAATTTTTACTGTTTCCTTTCAACCGAACAGGAACATAAAGATGCTGTACTCTTAAAATGTCCCCTTTAAATGTCCTCCATTTCTCTTCTACATCTTTCCCATAAAACAAAATGTCCCAGTTCACTCCTTTTAAATCATCTCGCATCGCATCAAAGTTAGCCTTTCTCCAATCAAAAATCTCAACCCTAGGTCCAGTTCTGACCCTCTCCATAGTTATATTGAAACTAATGGTATTGTGATCACTGGACCCGAAGTGCTCCCCAACGCATACCTCCGCCACCTGTCCAGTCTCATTTCCTAACAGGAGGTCCAGCACTGCCCCTCCTCGAGTAGGTACCTCTATGTATTGCTGCAAAAAACTATCCTGCACACATTTTACAAACTCCAACCCATCCAGCCCATTTACAGAATGTGTTTCCCAGTCTATGTGTGGAAAGTTGAAATCTCCCACAATCACTACCTTGTGCTTACTACTAATCTCTGCTATCTCCTTACATATTTGCTCTTCCAATTCTCGTTCCCCGTTTGGCGGTCTATAATACACCCCTATAAGTGTTGCTACACCTTTCCCACTTCTCAATTCCACCCAAATAGCCTCCCTAGATGAGCCCTCCAATCTATCCTGCCAAAGCACTGCTGTAATATCTTCCCTGACTAGCAATGCAACACCTCCAGCTCTTGCCCCTCCAATTCTATCACACCTGAAGCAACGAAATCCTGGAATATTTAGTTTCCAATCACAGCCCTCCTGCAACCACGTTTCACTGATCGCCACAACATCATACTTCCAGGTGTCTATCCAGACTCTAAGCTCATCCACCTTTCTTACAATGCTCCTAGCATTAAAATATGCACATTTAAGAAAACCCCCGTCTCTTATTCTCTGTTTATTTCCTTTTTTTCCTTTCTCCTCTTGTGTCCGAGTGCTTCCCATTTCTGCTTCCTGCCTCCCATTCTGTCTACTACCTTTCGCTATTTGAGTCCCTCGCCCCAACCATTCTAGTTTAAAGTTCTAGTTTAAACCTCATCACTGCGTCCGCTGTTCCAGGTGCCAACTTCTCTACATTGGCGCTATCTAACGCAGGTGATCACTCGCTGAGCACCTCGGCACAGTCCGTCTTAGCCAAGCTGATCTCCCGGTGGCCCAGCACCAACTCCCCCCCCCCCCCCCCCCCCCCCCCCCCATTCCTATTCTGTCCTTTCTCTCCTGGGCCTCCTCCATTGTCAGAGTGAGGCCCAGTGCAAATTGGAGGATCAGCACCTCATATTTCACTTGGGTAGTTTACACCCCAGCGGTATGAACATTGAATTCTCTAACTTCTGGTAGCCCTTGCTCTCTTGCTTCATTCCCCCCTTCACATCTCCCTCACTGGTCCCACTGTCTCCGCCTACATTATTTCTTTGTCCTACCCCCTCCCCTGACTAAAGAAGGGTATTGACCTGAAATGTCCCCAACACCCAAACACACACCCACACCTACAACAACCAACCACACACACCCCACACCCACACACACCTACACACACAACAACCACACCCCCCTGCCCACTCCACACACACACACCACAACAACCACACACACACTCACACTAACACACAAAACACACAACAACACACAACTACACTCACCCAACACACAACACCCCACCACACACACAACACACACCCACACTCCATAGATGCACCACACAAAACACGCCCGCTCACACACACAGTTTCTCTACACACACACACACCACAACCACCCACCCCTTTGTCTACAAACCTCACTTAACCACTCATACAAACACACCACACTCCCCTCCTCTGCCACTCCATTCAAACAACATTCCTTCCCACCACCACATACACTACACTCATCCACACACACCATTTTAACACAATCTACTACAGGCCCGTCACGAAGGATGGGGACAGGCGGGGACACACAATAACACCACACCCCCCACAACACAGACACCAAACAGGGGAGAGACTGGCTGCCGACAACACACCACCAACCAACCCTTGAAGACCCCACACACTACGGCTGCAAGGACACACACACACTCACACCAAGTAACCACACAGTGTACACCACACACTAAGCACACTCCACCACACCCTCACACAGCTCGAAGGCGCCCTCTACACACAAAACACAGGTCACTTACCACACACACACAACCCACCACTCACACACACACACACACTCCACACACCCCCAACCACATCCAACAAGGTGGAGCCCAATGGTTTGGGGCAGCTCTCACCACACCCCATCCCCACACACCCACCGAGGAAGCAGCCAACCACGACGCAGCAGTCCACCCCCACACACACCCACACTCCACACCCCACCACACACCACACACTAACAAACAAACCCACAGGCCAATATACACACCCACACACCAGACACAACACACATCACCCTACCACACACACACAAACGAGGAAACCCACAACCAGCAGCACTCCACAACTCCCAAGAAACCACATGAGCAGCACCCAGCACTCCAGCACTCCAGCAGTCCAGCACTCCAGCACTCCAGCAGTCCAGCACTCCAGCAGTCCAGCAGTCCAGCACTCCAGCAGTCCAGCACTCCAGCACTCCAGCACTCCAGCACTCCAGCACTCCAACACTCCAACACTCCAGCACTCCAGCACTCCAGCACTCCAACACTCCAGCACTCCAACACTCCAGCACTCCAGCACTCCATCATTCCATCACTCCAGCACTCCACAAGTCCATCCCTCCACCATTCCAGCACTCCAGCATTCCAGCAGTCCAGCACTCCCAGTCCAGCACTCCCGCACTCCCAGTCCAGCACTCCAGCAGTCCAGCAGTCCAGCACTCCAGCAGTCCAGCACTCCAGCACTCCAGCAGTCCAGCACTCCAGCACTCCAGCACTCCAGCACTCCAGCAGTCCAGCACTCCAGCACTCCAGCACTCCAGCACTCCAGCACTCCAGCAGTCCAGCACTCCAGCACTCCAGCACTCCAGCAGTCCAGCACTCCAGCAGTCCAGCACTCCAGCAGCAGCACTCCAGCAGTCCAGCAGTCCAGCAGTCCAGCAGTCCAGCAGTCCAGCACTCCAGCAGTCCAGCATTCCAGCAGTCCAGCACTCCAGCACTCCAGCACTCCAGCACACCAGCACTCCAAGAAAAAAACAGCAGCCTCGCCAGCAGCAGCTCATGGTGCACAATAACTAACTGCAAAGTACACCAGCAGCACCCAGCACTCCAGCACAGCCCCTATATATATATTTTAATCATATTTACCCATTGTTATTTACAATTAATATATACTTACCTAGTTACATATTTACCTATTATTGTTCTACTAAATATATTCAATTTTACTTTGAAAAGTTTGTTTCCTTGCAATATTTCTTTAATCTATGATTATTGATTTGGTCGTTGCGAATAATGTATCTTCGACGAATCTTAAGGTTCATTATTTCCTTCATGCAACTCTCCCGAATTTATAATCATGTACTGTAGAATCAGTTCATTTTTCTCGGGTTGGTAATGAGCATTGAGAGGTAGTAAATATAATTCCACCCTTATATGTCTATATCACTTGTTTCCTTTTCCCCTGACTAGTCTGACCCAAAACGGCACCCATTCCTTCTCTCTAGAGATGATGGCTATCTTGCTGAGTTACTCAAGCTTGTTGTGTCTACCCTTACATCAAATGTGCTTATTCTTCTTGCCTAGATAGTCACTATTTTATTTCTGAAGCACCCAGGGTTTTAATTTGTTCCATGGATCGGGAGTGCATAATTGTGGACTGAAATTTCACCCATTCTCTCTCTCGAAAGATGCTGACTGGCCCGCTGAGTTAGCCTAGCATTTTGTGACTATAGTTGGTGTAAACCAGCTTTTGCCATTCCTTCCTGATACATATGGAGGTTTCGGGCTGGGTTTGGCTACGTTCGAATCATTTGGTGGATTCTGGGTGCAGGAGGTTTGGAACTGTCCGGGCTGCATTCCAATGGATCCATGAGTGAACCATGCTTAGGCTGAATGACACAAGAGGGCAACCAGCGAAAGTAAATGCCTAACAAATCATAGGGAGGCCAGTGGTGGCCAAACTGAACTAGGGTGTGGATTACCGAGGAGTATTATTATTTGTTTTCTTCAGGGTGGCACAGTGGCGCAGCAGTAGAGATGCTGCCTCACAGCACCAGAGACTCAGGATCAATCCTGATTACAGGTCTCCCTGAGGCCACGTGGGATTACTCCGGGCACTCCGGTTTCCTCCCACATTCCAAAGATGTACAGGTTTGTAGGGTTAATTGGCTTCTGTAAATTGCCCCCTAATCTGTAAGATAGACATAGTGTATGGGGAACGCTAGTTACTTGCTACACCTTCACAGCCTCATTCATGTAAAAGCACAAATAAATATACAATAATCCATAACACTATCAATGAATTGTAATACATTTCTAGTTGTGTGGCATGGTGGTGCAGCAGTTGTGTTGCTGCCTTATTGTGCCAGAGACCTGGGTTTGATAAATTGTCCCCAGTGTGTAGGATAGTGCTAGTGTATGGGACCGCTGGTCGGCGAGGACTTGGTGGGCCGCAGGACCTGCGTCCGCACTGTGTCTCTAAACTAAACTAAATTAAATCCAGTCAATATTGAATGAACTCCCGAAAAAACATTGGGTAGAATCTCATACTTATTAGATTTGCTTACTACACAGAAGATGGTTATTCGGTCAAATGAGTCTACACATTCAAGACACATCAATGTGCCATTCTTCCTCATTTCATGAAACCCATTCTCTCTCACATGTTCATCCATGCTGCGTTGATTCTCCTGCCACCCACAAGCACCGGGGGCAATGTACAGGAAGTAGCCAATTGACTTACCAGCATATTTCCACTGTAGGTTTTCACTGTAACTGTGACAATAAACAAAACTGAACTAAACGTTGGGGATGTGGGAACAAACTGGAGCAAATGGGAAAACCAATGTGGTCATAGAATGTGCAGGAAGGAACTGCAGAATGCTGGTTTATACCGAAGATAAGACACTAAATGCTAGAGTAACTCAGCGGATCAGGCAGCATCTCTAGAGAAAAATGAATAGATGACCTTGCGGGTCATAACCCTTCATTGAGACTGAAACTCGAGATGGAGGGACAGTGGGGAATAAACTAGAGGTGAGAAAAGTCCAAAACAAATCAGGGCTGGAAACTAATGACCTCAAGAGCCCATAATGGTCCATTGTTGAGGGCGATGTAACAACAAGAGGGATACAAGGATGTCAACGGCGGAACTGGTAGGATGACTAATGTGGGGAAGTGGCGAGAGAGGGGAGAGGATGGAATGCAGGAATACCTGAAGTTACAAAAATCAACATTCATACCGCTGGGTTTATAAGCTTCCCAAGCGAAATATGTGCTGTTCCAGGAATTTGTGTATATCTTCAGCAGTCATGTGCAAATTCCACATGGACATGTCTCCAACAACCCTCACCAACCTCTACGATGCACCGTAGAAAGCATTCAATCAGGATGCATCATAGCATGGTTATGGGAACAGTTCCATCCAAGATGGCAAGAAATTGCAAAGTTGTGGATGTAGCCAAGGGCATCCTCAAACCTGTTCAGACCTTGTGTGAACTGAACTGGTTTAATATCAGTGCATCTCACCATTAACTCAGGGAGATTTTATAGACTACTTATTTCCTTTGCAACAGCTAATGTATCTCATACCACCTGATTCGGTAATTTATGCCAGCCAATTCCTGTAATTGATTTCACCATGAGCCTGCCATTAGAACAATTCTGCGGGTAAACAGAAGCAGTGGAAAGCATCCTGAGTAATCATCATTTGTGGAGGTGACTGATTTTTTGGCCTTCTTAATACATGTCCACTTCAGCTTGTTAAATGCCTACTAGGTACCTGGAGTCTGATGCAATGGAAAATGTCCTTGAAAGTCACCCCCAGCTCTTGCGTATTTAAATAGAAGCAACATCAAAGTGTGATTAAAATCACTGCATCCAAAATAGGATGACATCTTCTGCCACTAAATATTTTATTCGCAATATATATATATTTATAAGAATACCAATTTATACTAAATTGAATCATTGCATCTGAATGAAGGTTAAAATCCAAGATGTTAGGACGTTTTTGGGATGATGGATAATCACATGAAATTAAAATGCTCATTTTTAAGATTTGAGGTAAATATTCATCTCCAATGTTTGGTTACATTTAGTTTGGTTTACTTTAGTTTGGTTTGGTTATACAGCAGATACACAGACCATTTGGTCCACCATGTTCACACCGACCATCGATCAGCCGTTCACACCAGCTCTATCTTATCCCACTTTCGCGTCAACTATAGACAATAGACAAGAGGTGCAGCAGTAAGCCATTCGGCTCTTCGAGCCAGCACCTCCATTCAATGTGATCATGGTTGATCATCCCAAATCAGTACCTCATTCCTACCTGCTCCCCATATCCCCTGACTCCGCTATTTTTAAAAGCCATATCTAGCTCTCTCTTGAAAGCATCCAGAGAACCTTCACAATGGCGGGCAGTGACTAGTGGGGTACCGCAAGGCTCAGTGCTGGGACGCCAGCTATTTACAATATATATTAATGATCTGGATGAGGGAATTGAAGGCAATATCTCCAAGTTTGTGGATGACACGAAGCTGGGGGGCAGTGTTAGCTGTGAGGAGGATGCTAGGAGTCTGCAAGGTGACTTGGATAGGCTGGGTGAGTGGGCAAATGTTTGGCAGATGCAGTATAATGTGGATATATGTGAGGTTATCCATTTTGGTGGCAAAAACAGGAAAGCAGACTATTTTCTAAATGGTGGCCGATTAAGAAAAGGGGAGATGCAGCGAGACCTGGGTGTCATGGTACACCAGTCATTGAAAGTAGGCATACAGGTGCAGCAGACAGTGAAGAAAGCGAATGGTACGTTAGCTTTCATAGCAAAATGATTTGAGTATAATTAATGTCCAGTGTAAGTGGTAACGGTGATTCTGGGTTAGTCCATCTACTACTTCTGCTGGATGTAGAGTTAGGTGCTCCCCAGCCTTGAGCACTGGCATCTCTTTGGATAACTGACGTAGGGTTAGTGATGATAATAGGCTGAAACTAAGTCAAACGTTTTTTGCCCACCACTGTATTTCTAATATTACTTCAGTGGGTAACTTAATGAAACGATCATAATGACATGTATGTCGTTTTTGGTACAAAGGTCCGAATTATGTAGCTGGAAATGCTGCTGCCATTATCCCAATTACTCTGTTACTTGTTGAGTAGTTGGTAGTTTGTTGACCATTAAATTGTTGTACGATTGTGCCAATTCAACTATGTTGTCTCTTGGCAATGTTACAGTCACGTAGACTGAATTAATTGTGAAGCCCAAGAAGTCCATGATAGAGGATGGCTTCAACTTGACTACCCTCGAATGGTATGTTAGCTTTCATAGCAAAAGGATTTGAGTATAGGAGCAGGAAGGTTCTACTGCAGTTGTACAGTGTCTTGGTGAGACCACACCTGGAATATTGCGTACAGTTTTGGTCTCCAAATCTGAGGAAGGACATTATTGCCATAGAGGGAGTGCAGAGAAGGTTCACCAGACTGATTCCTGGGGTGTCAGGACTGTCTTATGAAGACAGGCTGGATAGACTTGGTTTATACTCTCTAGAATTTAGGAGATTGAGAGGGGATCTTATAGAAATTTACAAAATTCTTAAGGGGTTGGACAGGCTAGATGCAGGAAGATTGTTCCCGATGTTGGGGAAGTCCAGGACAAGAGGTCACAGCTTAAGGATAAGGGGGGAGTCCTTTAAAACTGAGATGAGAAAACCTGTTTTCACACAGAGAGTGGTGAATCTCTGGAACTCTCTGCCACAGAGGGTAGTTGAGGGCAGTTCATTGGCTATATTTAAGAGGGAGTTTGATGTGGCCCTTGTGGCTAAGGGGATCAGGGGGTATGGAGAGAAGGCAGGTACGGGATACTGAGTTGGATGATCAGCCATGATCATATTGAATGGCGGTGCAGGCTCAAACGGCCGAATGGCCTACTCCTGCACCTAATTTATATGTTTCTAACCTCCCTCTGAGGCAGAGAATTCCACAGACTCACCACTCTCTGGGAGAAAAACTGTTTCCTCGTCTCCGTTCTAAATGGCTTACTCCTTTTTCTTAAACTGTGACCCCTGGTTTTGGACTCCCCCAACATCGGGAACATGTTTCCTGTCTCTAACGTGTCCAAGCCGTTAACAATCTTATATATCTCAATGAGATTCCCTTTCATCCTTCGAATCTCCAGCGTACAAGCCCAGCTGCTCCATTGTCTCAGCATATAACAGTCCCGCCATCCCGGGAATTAACCTTGTAAACCTACGCTGCACTCCCTTAATAGCAACAATGTCCGTCCTCAAATTAAGGGACCAAAACTGCGCACAATACTCCAGGTGTGATCTCACGAGGGCTCTGTACAACTGCAGAAGGACCTCTTTGCTCCAATATTCGATTCCTCTTGTTATAAAGGCCAACATGCCATTTGCTTTCTTCACTGCCTGCTGCACCTGCATGCTTACTTTCATAGACTGATGAACAAGGACCCCCAGATCCTGTTGTACTTCACCTTTTCCCAACTCGACGCCATTTAGATAGTAATCTGCCTTCCTGTTTTTGCTATCAAAGTGGATAACCTCACATTTATCCGCATTTATCCTCATATTGATATGAATCTTTCCACAATTTACAGGGCGGCACAGTTGCCTGGCTGGTAGAGCTGCAGTCCCGCAGCATCAGAGACCCACGTTCGATCTGGACCTCGGTTCTGTGTGGAATTCTCCCTGTAACCGTGTGTGTGGTTTCCTCCCACATCCCAAAGACGTGTGGGTTTGTAGGCTAATTGGCCTAGTGTGTAGGATGCTGTTGGGAAATTGGGATAACATAGAAATAGTGAGAAGGGGTGATGGAAGGTTGGGGGGAGGGAGTGGGGGGAACAGAGGGGCGAAGGGCCTGTTTCCATGCTGTATCTCTAAATAAACTAAATTGAGAATTGAAGGGAGCATAGAAGACGTGAAAAATGAATACAAACATCCAGCAGGTCAAGCAGCATCATGGAAAGAGAAACAGGATTAATGTATCAGATCAAAGACCCTTCATCAGAAAAAAATGACAGATAAACAAATGTAAAGTCAGCTTAAACATGACACAGATAAAAAATACATTTACTATTGGAAGTGGTAGTAAATGCTTGAAATACTCAGCAGGTCAGACGCACCTCTGTTCATAGATGGTGCCTGACCCATTGAGTAGTTCCTGATGTAAATGTATCCATTGCAATTTCTCATGTCTGGACCATACACGTATTACCTTCTTAACATGGGTCCCTGCAAGGGGGTTGTGAACTGCCTGTAAACATTGCAGTTGCTGACAGGTTTCCATAGTTCATGAAAAAATGGGCTGGAGTTTCTAGTCCCAAGAATACTTTTATAGAAACATAGAAAATAGGGTGCAGGAGTAGGCCATTCGGCCCTTTAAGCCAGCACCGCCATTCCGTATGATCATGACTGATCATCCGAAATTAGAACCCAGTTCCTGTTTTCATCCCATATCCCCTGATTCCGTTAGCCCCAAGAGCTCTATCTAACTCTCCCTTGAAAACACCCAGTAAATTGGCCTTCACTGCCTTCTGTGGCAGAGAATTCCACTGATTCACAGCTCTCTGGTTGTAAAACGTTTTCCGCGTCTTGGTCCTAAATGGCCTACCCCTTATACACTGTGACTCTGGTTCTGGACTTCCCCAACATTTTTCCTGCATCTAGCCTGTCCAATCCCTTAAGAATTGTATATTTGTGTTATAATACCCCTAGAATCTTGCTCCAAAGCTTCTCACAGTACCTCAGTAACATAAAAATAATAACCCCAACCTAACCCACCTAACCTAGAGAAGCAGATTTCCCACTCCTCACATAACTCCCCATTCCTTCCCCCTCTAAACAAAGTATCTGTGTTACCCCATCTTTTCATCCACTCCCTACGCAAGACGCAACTTGGAGGCCAATTAACCAACAAATCCACATGTTGTTGGGATGTGGGAGAAAACCGGAGCACCTGAAGGAAGCCCATGTGGTCACAGGGGGAGCATGCAAACATCCCAGAGACACCCTCTCGATCTGTTGATGAAGTCTGTGCTCCCTTGCTCCAGGAGTGGCTGAACCCTAGGCCCACTAATCATCAATCACTTTCTGCTTCATACCTTAATGAATGCCATATCTGCATGGTCCATAAAACTGCCCAGACAAGCCGTGGTCTCCTCCCCCTCTCAATGCCAAGATATAACTTCTCCATTATCATGTCCGGATCAGAGCAGCTCCCAGAAATCACCATGTTATGATCCAGCTTCCCGCACTGCACAATTGTGTATCCAATGATCATTGCCTGAGGTTATCACTGTTCCATTGCCGTCAGTAGACTTGCATTGCCATGAGCCAAAGGTGCAGAGGCCAAACCAGAAAATTGCTCCTCTGTGACAAACTATTTATTTTCAGGACAAGCCATTCTGAAGTTTAACCACTGCAACTCATCACAACCTGCAGAAGATAAACATGTTTGGCTTGTTCAAGATTAGTGATAAATGCAAAAAGAATTGAGTTAGTTCCCAATTATTTAGCAGATTAAATCACAGATAATCACTTAAAGCTCCAGTAACGCATTTTAAGGTGTGCTATTTTTAACTGTCTAACAGACTTTTCTATGTTAACCATGCCTCCAGAATGCAGGTCACAGTCCGATGCAAAATCTAATGCCACCTCACATTCAGTTTGGTTTTAGTGTAGAGCTGCAGCATGCAAACAAGCTCTTCAGCCCGCTGTGTCTACGCCAACCATCGATCGCTGCTTCACACTCGTTCTATATTATCCTACTTTATCATCTACTCCCTGCACAAAAGGGGCAATTTACAGAGGCCAATTAACCTACAAACCTGTATGTCTTTGGGGTGTGGCAGGATACCAGAGCATTCGGAGGTAACCCACTCTGGCACAGGGAGAAGGTGCAAACTCCACACAGACAGCACCCGAGGGAAGGAACAAACTTGGCCTCTGGCGTTGTCAGGCTGCAAGTGTACCAGCTGCACCAGTATGCCAACGTTTGGTAACGTCACCACTCCAGAGTTATTAATTTGTGTATTTAACATTGGACATTGGACATTGGACATTGAGGGAAGGTAGTGTAGAAATAGCAGGGGCTATGACAGAAATATTTCAAATGTCATTAGAAACGGGAATAGTGCCGGAGGATTGGCGTACTGCGCATGTTGTTCCATTGTTTAAAAAGGGGTCTAAGAGTAAACATAGCAGTTATAGACCTGTTAGTTTGACTTCAGTGGTGGGCAAATTAATGCAGAGGATACTTAGAGATAATATATATAAGCATCTGGATAAACAGGGTCTGATTAGGAACAGTCAACATGGATTTGTGCCTGGAAGGTCATGTTTGACTAATCTTCTTGAATTTTTTGAAGAGGTTACTCGGGAAATTGATGAGGGTAAAGCAGTGGATGTTGTATACATGGACTTCAGTATGGACTTCAGTAAGGCCTTTGAAAAGGTTCCTCACGGAAGGTTGGTTAAGAATGTTGAATGGTTGGGTATTAATGGAGGAGTAGCAAGATGGATTCAACAGTGGCTGAATGGGAGATGCCAGAGAGTAATGGTGGATGGTTGTTTGTCAGGTTGGAGGCCAGTGACTAGTGGGGTGCCACAGGGATCTGTGTTGGGTCCACTGTTTTTTGTCATGTACATCAATGATCTGGATGATGGTGTGATAAATTGGATTAGTAAGTATGCAGATGATACTAAGATAGGTGGGGTTGTGGTTAATGAAATAGATTTTCAAAGTCTACAGAGAGATTTATGCCAGTTGGAAGAGTGGGCTGAAAGATGGCAGATGGAGTTTAATGCTGATAAGTGTGAGGTGCTACATCTTGGCAGGACAAATCAAAATAGGACGTACATGGTAAATGGTAGGGAATTGAAGAATGCAGGTGAACAGAGGGATCTGGGAATAACTGTGCACAGTTCCCTGAAAGTGGAATCTCATGTAGATAGGGTGGTAAAGAAAGCTTTTGGTGTGCTGGCCTTTATAAATCAGAGCATTGAGTATAGAAGTTGGGATGTAATGTTAAAATTGTACAAGGCATTGGTGAGCCCAATTTTGGAGTATGGTGTACAATTTTGGTCGCCTAATTATAGGAACGATGTCAACAAAATAGAGAGAGCACAGAGGAGATTTACTAGAATGTTGCCTGGGTTTCAGCAACTAAGTTACAGAGAAAGGTTGAACAAGTTAGGGCTTTATTCTTTGGAGCGCAGAAGGTATAGGGGGGACTTGATAGAGGTCTTTAAAATGATGAGAGGGATAGACAGAGTTGACGTGGATAAGCTTTTCCCACTGAGAATAGGGAAGATTCAAACAAGGGGACATGACTTGAGAATTAAGGGACAGAAGTTTAGGGGTAACATGAGGGGGAACTTCTTTACTCAGAGAGTGGTGGCTGTGTGGACTGAGCTTCCAGTGAAGGTAGTGGAGGCAGGTACGTTTTTATCATTTAAAAATAAATTGGATAGTTATATGGACGGGAAAGCTATGGGCGGTTATGGTCTGAACGCAGTTGTATGGGACTAGGGGAGAATACGTGTTCGGCACCGACTAGAAGGGTCGAGATGGCCTGTTTCCGTGCTGTAATTGTTATATGGTTATATGGTTAACTTGAGTTGCAATGATCTTAGTTTAATTTAGATCAATGGTTCAAAGATTCAATGGTTCAATGGTCCTTTATAGTCATGTGTACCGAGGTACAGTGACATTTGATTTACCATACAGTTATACCATAAAACCAACAAGATACAAAACTACGTAAAGATTAAACATAAACAGCCACTGCAGTGGCGTGTGAGAATCCCTAGGGCACACAACATAAGCGGAGACCCACAGCAATCAGTTCAATGTCCGGGCCACACCACGCTCCTTCACCGTGATGTGACCAGGGTTGTACTGACCACTGTCACTATCTCTGCAGTCCATGTTCACCCGAATAGTCAGAAAGCCGTCCACACTCGCACCAGACTGCAGGATTCTCTCAAGGCACGATGTCCCCGCAAAACACCGAGATCACTGTACTCACGGCGCTCCCTCCGTGTCCCCACCAGTGCAGGCAGCACGTCCATCTTGTTTTTCAGCGACCTCACATTCCCCAAGGTGAATAGTTTTTACCTTCTTACCCCTTTACCCCTGCAGTCGGGGTGATCGAAATATCCACAGTCGGGGCGATCGAAGCCTCCGCAATGGGGCGATCGAAGCCCCCGCGATTGTGGTGGTCGAAACTCCTACGGTTGGGGCTCCCGAAGTCGATCCCTAGCAAACAGCTCCACGATGTTAGGCCGCAATGCGACGGAGATATGATACGGAAAACGTCTTATCTCCAATCTGGCTTTCGCCCCCTCCATAGCACAGAAACTGCTCTCCTCAAAATCCTCAACTACCTCCTCACCTCTACTGACACTAGTTCCCTCAACATCCTCATCCTCCTCGACCTGAACGCAGCCTTCGATACAGTGAACCATAACATCCTGCTCACCAGACTGAAAGACCTCGGCATTGAAGGCTCTGCACTCAGCTGGCTCAGTTCCTAGCTTTCCAACAGATCCCACTTCATCTCTCTCCACAACCACACCTCTGCTACAGCCACAGTCACTCAAGGCGTTCCCCAAGGCTCTGTACTCGGCCCCCTCCTCTTCATCATCTACATCCTCCCCCTTGGTCAGATACTCCGCCACTTCAACCTGGACTTCCACTGTTACGCTGATGACACCAAGATCTACCTTGGCACCAAATCCCCCCACAACCCCCCCCCCCCCCTCCCATATCAACTCCTGTTTGTCAGCTATAAAAACCTGGATGCAACATAATTTCCTCAAACTCAACAGCGATAAGACAGAATTCCTCCTCAAAGGCTCCAAGGCCACACTCAGCAAAATCAATAACCCCACTCTCACCATCGACGGCATCACTGTCTCCCCATCTCCCCAGGCCCGCAACCTTGGCGTGATCTTTGATTCCACCCTCTCCCTTGAGCCTCACATCCGCCATGTCATTAAAACCTCCTTCTTTCATCTCCGCGACATCGCCAAACTCAGACCCTCTCTCACACCGCCCGCTGCTGAAAGACTCATCCATGCCTTCATCTCTTCCCGACTGGACTATTGCAACTCACTTCTCCTTGGCATCAGCTCCACCTACATCAACCGACTACAACTGGTCCAGAACGCAGCCGCCCGACTCATCACCCACACCAAATCCTAGCATCACATCACTCCAGTCCTCAAACAACTTCACTGGCTTCCCATCTCCCACAGGATCACCTACAAAATCCTGGTCCTCACCTACAAAGCCCTCCACCATCTGCCCCCCCCCCCCCCCCCCCCCATATCTCACTGACCTCCGCTCCCCCTACCAACCCTCACGGTCCCTCAGATCCACATCAGCTGGTCTCCTCTCCATCCACAAGTCCAACCTCCGCAGTTTTGGGGACAGAGCCTTCTCCAGGGCAGCTCCCAGGCTCTGGAACTCCCTCCCCCAACTGATCCGAAATTCCGTGTCCCTCACCATCTTCCAGTCCCGCCTCAAGACCCATCTCTTCACCTCTGCCTATCCTTAGCCCCACGTCACCCTCCCTTTGCATCTGTGCATTAATTGCCTCGTATTGTGTTTTGTATTGAATTATGTCTTTACTTTGTGTACTAGTCATGTCTCTACTATTTAGTTCATTCCCCTTACATGTTTTTCCTCCACCTGCTAATTTTTTGTAAGGTGTCCTTGAGAAATTATTTACAAGGCAGCCTTGCAGCTGTTGTGCAAGTTTCAACGTATATGGAAGATGTTGGATGCTTCTACTAGTCTACCCGCCTGCCCAATATGTGTTGAAAAGTGTAGGATTGAACTGCCGATTTTGTGTCTATTTTCTTTAATCCGAAGATAGACACAAAATGCTGGAGTAGCTCAGCGGAACAGGCAGCATCTCCGGAGAGAAGGAATGGATGATGTTTCAGGTCCAGACCCTTCCGCAGCCACAGAAGGCGGAAATCACTGTCAAAACATGGGGGGGGGGGGGCACAATTTATTGGTCGCCACACGGGCATGCGCGCACACACACATGAGGTTTCGGCCATGGGCCATGTGGACGATGACACCGGGAGCTGACCTGACGCTATCCCCCCCGGGATTTCCACAATCTGACAAGATGTTCCAGCGATGCTGCCTGTCCCGCTGAGTTACTCCAGCATTTTGTGTCTATCTTCGGATTAAATCAGCATCTGCTGTTCATTCCTGCACGTTTCAAGACATATGGGGCAGGCGGGTAGACTACTAGAAGCATTCAACTTCATCACAATATTTATTTGTTATTGTATGATTTAATTATGCTTTCAATTATTTAATTTGATTTTTATGTGTTAATGCTTTATTTTATTCTTTCATTGCGAGATTAATATGCTGCAGAGCCAAAATAAAATATTTAGAAAAGTCAAATCGTTTTGACAGAATTATCAATTCATTTATCATACTATCTTATAGGCTGTGTCTAACTTTGATACATTTCTGGCCACAGATGAAAAAGGTTGAAGCCATTGCCATACACTAAAAATTTAAATTCAGACTTCCTACTGCCATATGTTCCCTAATCTGCATTGTTCTTGTTGGCTGTAAAATCTATATCTGCTACTCTTGATTCTTTAAAAGTACAGGGGCTCCCTGACTGACGTACGAGTTAAACCTGTCTCATGGTGCGAGTCCACCCACGAGTGATCCCGAGTGCCTTCCGTGAATCCTTATTTTAGTCAGGTTTTACGTAACTCAACAAAAAAGCTTTTCACTGTACCTCGTCACACATGACAATAAACTAACTTAAACAGACTCAACTAAATTAGCACGGTCATAGATAGAAACAAAAAGCTGGAGTAGCTCAGTGGGTCAGTCAGCATTTTGGGAGAAAAGGAATCGGTGACGTTTTGGGCCAAGACCCTTCTCCAGTCTGAAGAAGAGTCGAGACCCAAAACGTCACCCATTCCTGATGATGACTGAACAAATGAGTTATGCAAGCTTTGTTTCTATCTTTGGTTTAAACCAGTATCTTCACTTCCTTCCTAAACAGAGTCCTAAATGGGCAGACCATAGGAAGTGCAGTTCATTGCAATCACACGTGAGATTTCCCACTCTAGACCCATAAAAGTATTTTATAAATGAATAGAAAGCTGACAGTTTAAAAGGGCAAACCAATCTGGGAATCCAATTGGGTAGATCATTGAAAGCCAGTGGACTTGAACGAAAAGCAATGAGGATTTTTTAAATCTCAGGAAGAATACAAAATGAAGGAATTTATTCCTTATTGGTTTGTGCCTGGATCAGAGCAATTTGGAATATAGCATTCAGTTTGGGTATCAGGCTCTTGGGAAGCGTTCAGTGTACCCTCATCAGGCTCAGAGGGCCAGACTAAACAAAATAGCCTTCTATTCAAACACAGTATTTACAGTCCTAAGAGTGTTCGATGGAGATTAAGCATCCAGAGCTGAAATACTTTTGTGTGCACGGGAACTGAGAATTTAGACTCGGTCTCCCTATAGGGCTGTGAATGTTACATTAATAGAAGTTTGCTAAATTGCAAAAGACAGAATTATTTTCAGGTAGGAATGTCCAGGGATAGAGCAAAATGGTGCGTACAACACATCTTTACAAAGCAAGAGCAAATGTACCTTCAATAAAGATGTTTGAGGTCATAGAAAAGACAGTACCATCCTTGTAATTGGGATTTTGACAGTTCTTGATTCTCAATAGAACTACTTAATCCTATTTACTTGTGTCTTCTCAACTGTCCTATGCTTTCTTTCTTCTAGTATTTGCCTTTCTGTTTGTCTGATGTTGTGATGGCCTGGTTTTATAGGCAATTATGTTACATGCCCTAAGGCCTTCTAATGTGAAACTCTTAATACCCATATCATTGGCTGGTACTCTCCATTCACTGTCAACCAATGGAAATAGTCATTTTTTAAAACTTAAAAATAGGAAATATTTCCCCTTCTTTAGTTCTCATAACCTACCTGCTGCATTGAATGTTTCTCCCAGTTTTTCTCAACAACTTAATTTAGCTACTAATCCCTAGATCACCTTTGTGAATCTAGGTGTGTAGGAAGGAACAGTAGAACTGTAGTTGCTGGTTTACATTGAACATAGACACAAAATTCTGGAGTAACTTAAGGAGACTGGCAGCATCTCTGGAGAGAAGGAATGGGTGACATTTTGGGCCGAGACCTTTCTTCAGACTCTTTATTAATCTAGGTTTAGGTTAAGTTTATTGCTGTCATGTTTACTGACAAAAGCTTTGTTTTGCATGCTATCCAATAAATCAAGTATTGCTTTACATAAATGCATTCAAGCAAAATTCAAGTATCTTAGGGTGAGCGAAAGGAAATATACAAATACTGTGCCAAATATAGTTTGCAGCATTATATCGGAACCATCCCAGAGGCAATGTCCGCAATGAGGTGGAGATCAAAGATTATAGAGCCTGTAGTATCTTTGGTGGAGATGTCTATGGTTATTTCTATGATAATGTATGTCTTATCTGCACTACTTATATCAATTATAAGTGAACCACAAATTCCATGGCAGTTGCAAAGTTTACTTTGAGAAAAGATTGATATCAATTATGCAATTTGTTAAATATAATGCCAAATATGTTGCAATTTGTTAAGCATCATAAATTCAATAATGAGCACTGTTTGATTAATAGGATTGTATACAACCTAGGACAAGACGCATTGTTCACAAAAAACAGTCTGTTTTTTTGGAGATAGTTTAATGTATCAATGTTTCGTGTAGCAAAACATCTTAATATCCTCTCTTTATCAGGACAATTCAGTTCCATGTTATTTTCGATTAGACCTATGCCAATTTGCCAATGTCATTGAAAATTGTGTTCAAGTTTGTTATTTCAAACATTACATCGAGTTTTTTCTTTGCACAGTGGGTCTGGATTTGTGTTTGAATTTTGCATTTCACAGTGTTCCCATTAAAAAATGGAAATTCAATCATGAGGCGGGTTAAAAACACCAGCTGGGCATGCACCTGATTGCCACCAGGTACTGAAACTAATGCACCATAAAGTATTCGCCTTCAGTTTTTCAAAGAGAAAAACAAAATACCAACATACAAACTAATCGTCTCTTTGCACTTAACCCGGGTCTCTGACACTGTGAGGCAGCAGCTCTACCAGCTGTGTTACTGTGTCACCAATACCTTCTCTTCCATATTGTTCCATAGTGAGGAACAGAAGATATCAATGCACATGCATTTGGATAGATACCTGGAGCCCGTACTGTCCAATTTATTTCACCAATATCTTGTTATTTTCACAATGCTGTCCACTTTCCACCATTACAAATAAAAATACGTAATTCTGAAGTGCTTTACAATGAAATGATATTTTAAAATGCTGTATGGCGTTTGCATATTCACCGTGTGACTGTAGGTTTGTCTCTGAATGCTCTGGTTTACACCCACAGCCCAAAGACGTGCTAGTGCTTTAGGTAACTGGCTTTTGCAATTGCCATTCATGTAGAGGAGGGAGAATCAAAGGGCAATAATGTACATGTGTGAAGCAAAGTTACAGGGAAATAACTAAGGAATGGGGTTGAAGGTATTACTCTCACAGCCAGTATAGTGTTGATGGGCCAAATGGCCTCTATTTATTCATGACATATGGGACGACCTCGTTATAAAATGGACTTTCATACACAAGCGTCCTTTTCTGTATATGAAAGTTATGAAGCTGCAATTATAATTCTAAGATATTGACATTGGGATTTTAATAAAATACGTTAAATGTTACTTTGAGAAAAATGTTAATTTGATATTTTAGTAAAGTTGTGGCATTGTAGGAATAGTACTTCCAAATATCTTGTCTTGCGGTTAAAGTAACATTGGTTTATCTTTCCACACATGCTGTTCTGATCTGATGAGTGTTTCCAACATTTGGTGTTCATTTCAGATTTCCAAAATCTGCAATTGTTTTTATTTTCAGTTTTAAATTTGATTGGCACTGCAGTTCTATTGTCTTTAATATGAATGTAAAGATATTGTTTCATATACCATCACTTCTTTATTTTGACTAATATTTACAGAGAGATGCAATTTGAGACTGACAAAAAATAATCTGCTCAGCCAGTGGAAGTCCTCTCTTTGCAAATACATCTTCAATATTCCTGTAAAGTCCATAAGACTTATTTAATGGTAACAATTGCCACTGAAACCCTGCCAAGAGATATGGATGGCAATTTCAAATGGCATCACCGTCACATTGAGCAGGTTAGTGTGAAAGGTGAAGAGGAGCATCCAACAGTATTGCATTGAATATACAAGACTTTGGCACCATAGCAAGCACACATCAGTTGCTTGAACTTCAACATGCATTGTACTGCTTTATTCTAGAGGTATGAAAAGATACAGAACAGATTCCTCATATGTCTAGTTTTCCTCTCTCCTGGCTCTTAGACTAAAGAAGCGTTTTGTTGCCTATTCCTTTCCTGCCTGGAGCTGCCTGACCCGCTGAGTTATTCCAGCGTTCTGTGTCTAGTTTAATTATTAGTAGTTATATTTGAAATTAAGTCTTTGTTGATGTTACCTAAACTTTTCAAAATAATCCAGCAACTTAACTGTTAAGTTGCTCTTCCCCGCTGTCCCTGATAAAAAAAAAAAATAATATAAGTGCTTACGTAGGATGTGAAAACAAGTGAAGCAAAAAATACAGATGCTAAACAGGCACCTAATTACAACAGAGAAAACAAACTTGAGCAGGTATTTAATGTTATTTAATACACAAGCAAACATCTGCATAATAGTGGGTGTGAAATGCTAACGTACACACATTGATATTTTTTGCGAGCATACGGAATCCTAGTTAAATTGTTGGTTTTAATAGAGCAGTATCAAAGTGATATTGCTACATTTAATGTCCCATTGAGATTGATGCATTGTTCAGTGTCAATTATGTGTCAATTTCATTTAGTGATTAAAATGACTTCTGTATTCAAGTGATCGCCACAGGTTTGCAAATCAGGATGTTTTAACAAATAAATGTGCAGAAGATATGCAATATATGTTTCACCCACATAATCTGCTACTGAACAGTCAGGCACAAACTCTATAGTGCTCATAATGCAAATAAAATATGATATTTTGCTTTCACCAGCATTCACAAGAATGATTGCAGGAATCAGTGGGTTAGCGTATGATAAGCACTGGGACTGTACTCGCTGTAGTTTAGAAGGTTGAAGGGGGACCTCATTGAAACTTACTGGACATTGAAAGGCATAGATAAAGTGGTTGTGCGAAGGTTGTTTCCCATAGTGGGAGAGTCTAGGACCAAAGGTCATGGCCTCAGAATTAAAGGGCGCTCTTTTAGAAAGGAGGTGAGGAGGAATGTCTTTAGTCAGAGGGTAGTTAATCTGTGTAACTCATTGCCACAGAGTGCTGTGGAGTCCAAGTCAGTGGATATTTTTAAGATAGACAAATTCTTGATTAGAACGGGTTCTGGGGAGAAGGCAGCAAAATGGGATTAGGAGGCAGAGATCAGCCATGAATGAATGGCGGAGTAGATGCGATGGACCAAATGGCCTAATTCTACTCTTGTAAACGTGTGAACCTACATCAAGCTACGATGAATGCAATAGAATTTTATACAGATTGATTATCCTGCTGGAGGAATCAAACTTAGTGTTTCATTTTTAGTCGTGTGGAACAAATGTAGGAGGCAGATGTGATTGTGGCATCAAGATGATCTAAGATAGGCACATGGGTATCAAGGAATCACGTGCAGGCAGAGGAGATTCGTTTAACTTGGCATCATGTTTGGCATGGAAGGACACAAAGTGCTGGAGGAACTCAGCGGGCCAGGCAGCGTCTCTGGAGAAAATGGATAGGTAACATTTCAGATCGAGACCAGACTGAAATGTTACAGATACACGTTCTGCCTGACCTGCTGAGTTACTCCACCACTAATGTCCTCTTGTGTACTAACCAGCAGCTGCTATGTTTCTAAACCATGTTTGGCATGGACATTGTAAGGGCTGAAGGGCCTCTCCCTGTGCTGCACTGTTCTATGCTCTATGTTATACGTTCAGTATAGCCCATCCTTTTTCAGGCAAATATAACAACTTTTATTCCTGAGTCTTTAGGTTTAGGCAACATTTCCTGCACAAAGTATCTTAGCATGCTGAGAACTATACTTGCTAAAGGTCAAACTGCTCATTGGTGCTTGCTGAGGTGTCAAGTTCTTATATACATGTATTCAATGGTTTCCTACTGGATGCTCCACGGCACCTTTAGCAATCACCTTCTCAGTGGGAGGATCGTGCCATTTGAAAGTGCCATCCATATGTCTTGGCAAAGTTTCTCTTATGATCCATATGTAAGGACATCTCCACAAAACATCAACTCAAGGGGTAAGCTTAATATTGTTTCATTTAGCCGTAAAATGTTTAAAATAATTGCTTTTGTAAATGATTCAAACTCTTCAGACTTTAGACTGTAGACAAACAGCACTGAAACAGGCCCTTCAGCCCACTGAGGCCGTGCTGACCAGTGATCACCCCGTACACTAGCTCTAACCTACACACTGGGGACAATTCATTTTTTTTAAACTGAAGCCAATTAAACTACAAAACTGCACATCTTTAGCGTGTGGGAGGAAACCAGAGCATCCAGAGAAAACCCACACAGTCACTGGTAGAACGTACAAACTCCATACAGGTAGCACCCGTAGTCCCGTAGTCAGGATTGAACCTGGTTCTCTTGTACTGTAAGGCAGCAACTCTACTATTCTGCCACTGTGGAATTTGGAAAGAGGTATAAAGAGCACATTGCAGCAAATATAAGCTTACTAATCTTGTCATTTGATTAATAAAATGTATGTTGGAATATTCTACAATACCAGATTAATGCTATAATTTAAAAATATGTGCCATTTGAGATCATCTGTAAAATTGGATAAACAGTGAAAGCAGCGATGAGAAAGAGCCTGGTGCTTTGGAGATTGGTGACACATTTTGTAAGAAATTTAAATTAGTCTTCATTCTGTTGAGCATTGAGGCAGTGAATTTACAGAGATCAGAAAAACAACCACACACAAGGCTTTCAGCAAAACAAATGAGATTAATTTCATTCAAGGACACTATTACTGGATGTACAAATTGTTGGTTGAGATGATGAATCATCTGCAGGCACTTAGCAAATAATAAGAACAATCTATTTAATGTCCACATGTTCTAATTGACCACAGCGCTGATGAGAAGGGGTGGCCTTTCAGTTAAAGTTTTGCAAAGCTAAATGTTAAATGTGTTGGGTAAATTAAAACGAATGATAAATATGCAAACTGTGATGGATAGCGGAAACTGTTTGGCGCAGTAGATTAGCAAACTGTTCGTGCACCTCTGGGACATTAGCTTCAATCTAACCTGGACAGATGACATGAAGTTGAACTTTTCCTGCCAAGTATCAGGGGCCTACTACACAGGACTGCCCAAAATGGTGAACACAGTGTTATTGAACTGGCACTCGTGTTCTGCTAAGCATCAATATGGCTAATGCTGAATATTGAAAATACATTGTGGATTATTACATCAAAGTAGTTGTTTTATATGTCTTAATGGATAATATATAAAGGAGAAATTCCTGAGATAGTGGATAATGACTAATCCATTAAAGTCATGGGTATTACTAATGTTACAGTGCTATTGTCAAATGTCGATCTAGCAATGAAAAGTAGAGTCACGAGCTGCCAGAAGAGTTTGATGAATCAGGTACTTCAACAGTTTGGACTGGTATATGGATAGGAAAGATTGAGAGAGAAATGGGCCAAACAGGGGCAAATGGGACTAGCTTAGATGGAGGTCTTGGTCAGCATGGAGAAGTTGGGCCGAATGGCCTGTTTCCGTACTATATAACTCTATGACTGTACGACGTACACATTTATTCCAGCTTTCCACAGACCTAGGTTGATCTATGGTTGCTTTAATGCATTAACTTGGAAGTTTGAGAATATCCATTTGTTTATTGCACATTGAATTTGGTGGAAAGTTGTAATCAAGGACAAGATTTAGTGCGATGGAAATTAGATTCTAGCATATGATCTATGCACATGATAAACTAATGTAGCCATGTTGAATTCTGATTTGGTAATGTGCTTATTTTGACAGGTACATAGATATGAAAGGTTTAGAGGGATAAGGACCAAATGCAAGCAAATGGAATTAACTTAGATGGGACATCTTGTTTGGCATGGACAAGTTGGGTTGAAGGTCTTGTTTGACTCTATGACTTGTATGTGGATGTATTACTACATTGCATGCTTAGTAATACATTCTGAATTACCTGTGGCTTCAACTGTGAGCTTGAATGCTGATGTTAACCAACATAAAACTAAACTGCTGAGGGAAATGAATGAAAAGGATCAATTGTGGAAACATAAGATATGTGAGGAAGTATTTGTGGAATGCAAAAACTAACGTTAACAATTGAGGTTAAAGTCAGAGATTATAAAGAAGTTGAGGTTATTTGGGGCAAGATCAAAATAAATGTTAGTTTATAACATGATGGAATGCAACAGTGAATAAACGACAAAAAGGGTTGCAAACAAGAATGATAAAAGGACAAGGAATAATGGATGGGTCGAGATGAAATCCAAATGACAACAGCTAAATAATAATAAGTGAAAACCTTGGTCAAAAAAAGAGGACAAGGTTTAAATTGTGACATTGAATTCTGCATTAACTCTAGAACTCTGGTAAAGTGCCAAATCAAAAAATGGGCTGTGGTTCCTTTTTTGTTTGGTTAGGCTATTTTTTTTGGTTTTAGCTTGTGTGTTGGGGGGGGGGGGGGGTTGAAACGGGGTTTGCAGTCTCTCCCTGCGGGGGAATACGACCTTTTTGTCATATTCCCTTTATCTGCCTCTGTCCGTGCTGAGGCCTAATGGAGCTGGCGACCTCGAGGCTCCGGAGGCAGAGCACCGTCAGGACTCGCTCTGAGCTCGCTCTCGTGAGGGTGGTCCGGCTCAGGGCTGGAAGAGGTTGGGACGCTCCCGTGAGGGCGACCAGCCCGAGGGTGGAACGAGGCTCCCGTCGGAGCGGCCGAGCTCGCGAAGGTGCGGCACTGGCAGCCCGAGGGAGGTTCGGCGCCCATGTCGGGACAGCCCAGCCCGGGGAAGAAGCGACACCCAAGTCGGGGCGGCCCGGTCCGGGGGAGGTTCGGCGCCCATGTCGGGGCGGCCCAGCCCGAGGCTGAAGACGGTGCAGTACTCACGTGAGGGTGGCTGGGACGGTGTTCTGGCGGTGGTGGCCTCAGTCCGGGGTTCGGCCGCGGGCCAGCGGCTGCGTCTGCAGGACTGGTGGGCGGCAGCTTCAACCACCCCGGGCCGCGGTGTTTGAGCCGCGGGACTGTTTTAACATCGCCCGTGGGGGGTTATCGCCCCAGCGCAGAGGGAGAAGAGCAGGGAAGAGACTGCAGACTAAAGACAGTGAGGAGATGCTGGGTGGACTCACTGTGGTGGATGTTAATATGTGTTTAATGTTGTTTTATTGTACTGTATTATATGTATGACTGCTGCAATTTTGTTCGGACTTCGGTCTGAATGACAATAAAAGGCTATCTATCTATCTATCTATCTATCTATCTATCTATCTATCTATCTATCTATCTATCTATCTATCTATCTATCTATCTATCTATCTATCTATCTATCTATCTATCTATCTATCTATCTATCTATTATTCTATGAAGGAGAATGAATAATTAATCATAGAAACATAGAAACATAGAAATTAGGTGCAGGAGTAGGCCATTCGGTCCTTCGAGCCTGCACCGCCATTCAATATGATCATGGCTGATCATCCAACTCAGTATCCCGTACCTGCCTTCTCTCCATACCCCACGATCCACTTAGCCACAAGGGCAACATCTAACTCCCTCTTAAATATAGCCAAAAACTGTACGCAATACTTCCAGGTGTGGTCTCACCAAGACCCTGTACAACTGCAGTACTGCAGTAAGCCTATCCTACACACTAGGGCCAATTTACAGAAGCTAATAATCTGTACATCTTTGGATACCCATTCTAATGACTTTGCCTGCCAATGTTCTCCACAGATGCTGCCTGAGTTATCCAGCACTTTGTGTTTTGCTCAAGATTCCAACATCAACATTCCCTGTGTTCACATTCTATTCTCACTTGGTTCTCATATACATGAAAACGTTTAGACTTTGTAGATTTCTCCAACTTATTTCCTCTTACATCTTCAAGCTTTGCAAAGCCAAATAATTAGTTTAGTTGGGTGATACAGCGTGGAAACAGGTCCTTCATCCCACCGAGTCCACGCCGACCAATGATCATCCTACACGCTAGGGACAATGTACAGAAGCCAATTAACCTACAAACCTGCGTGTCTTTGGGATGTGGGAGGAAACCAGAGCACCGGGAGAAAACCCACGTGGTCACGGGGAGAACATTGGAACTCCGTACAGACAGCACCTGTAGTCAGGATCGAACCAGGGTCTGCCGTACCAAAGGTACTTAAGGATAGACACAAAGTGTTGGAGTAACTCAGCGGGAGCGCCAGCATCTGTGGAGAACATGGATAGGTGACGTTTCACAGAGTGCTGGAGTAACTCAGCGGATCAGGCAGCATCTCTGGAGAACGTGGATAGGGGACGTTTCGGATCAGGACCCTTCTTCGGACTGATTGTGGGTGGGAGGGGGTAGATTGGAAGCAAGTAAGGACCAGGACAACTCAGATTACCTCAGGCAAGGAGGACCCCTCATACAGAAACATAGAAAATAGGTGCAGGAGAAGGCCATTTGGCTCTTCAAGCCAGCTCCGCCATTCAATATGATCATGGCTGATCATCTCCAATCAGTACCCCATTCCTGCCTTCTCCCCATATCCCTTGATTCTGTTAGCTTAGAGCTATATCTAACTGATAGGCTGATTATCTGCTAGGGATTGTGTGAATCTGGGGCACATATTGTGAACTGTGGAACTGGTTAACCGACTTTTAGTGGAAGAAGGGGGTGGGGGTGGGGGGGAGGAGGAAGGGGAGCATATGTAGAAGTTTCCTTAACTCAGAGTTTACATCACTGGGCAGTGAGTTGTTCCTCCATGTTGTGTACAGCATCAATCTGGCAAAGGAGGAGGCCTGGGGCACATTTCTTATGAAATAAGTAAGTAAGTAAGTTTATTGGCCAAATATTCACATACAAGGAATATGCCTTAGTGCTCCACCCACAAGTAACAACATGACATACAGTGACAGTTATGAATGACTCAGAAAACACTAAACATTAATAATAATAAAACATTATTGAGAACAGACTCTACAATGGCCGTGTAGAATTGGACCATCATTACCTGTGGCAGATTGTGCTTCCTCAGCTGCTGCAGGAAGTACATCCTCTGTTGTGCCTGTTTGACTGTGGAGTCGATGGTAGCCCCCCACTTAAGGTCCTTGGAGATGATGGTTCCCAGGAACTTAAAAGACTCCACAGATGTGACTGTGGTGTTGTTGATGGTGAGTGGTGTGAGGGGAGGGGGAGCTCTCCTAAAGTCTACAATCAATTCCATATATGTACATGTATGTATCTGTACACTGTGAATGGCTCGATTGCAATCATGTATAGTCTCTCCACTGCAAAAAGCTGTTCATAAGTGACAGGAGCAGAATTAGGCCATTCGGCCCATCGCTTCCACTATGCCATTCAATCATGGCTGATTAAGAAAGAACTGCAGATTCTGGACAAATCGAAGGGAAACGAAAATGCTGGAGAAACTCAGCTCGTGATGCAGCATCTATGGAGCGAAGGAATAGGTGACGTTTCGGGTCGAGACCTCTCTTCAGACTGATGTGGGGGGAGGGCGGGTAGAAGAAAGGAAGAGGTGGAGACAGTGGGCTGTGGGAGAGCTGGGAAGGGGAGGAGAAAGCCAGGAGCAAAGATCTCCGCTCTATGATCTTTGGCCAGGACTAACCCCACTCTTATCCTCGCCTCTCCTCTCCTGCGCTGTCCAATCCCCATCACTCTCCCCTCTCCCCCTCCCGCTCCCTCTCTCTCCCCACCCCTCAAATCCAGCACCAAAGATGATTGTAATATAGTGGAGGTGAGATATTGTCCTCTCCTCTCCTCTAGTCTCCTCTCCTCTAATCAACTCTCCTCTACTCTCATCACTTCTCCCACCCTTCCCCGCTCACCTCTCCCTTCGTCTCCTCACCTGCTCCCCACTCCTCTCATTTCTTCCCCTCTTCTCTCCTCTCATCTCCTCCCCTCCTCTCTTCTCCTTTCCCCTTCTCCCTCTCCTCTCCCCCTCACATCACCTCCCCTCACGGCTCGCCTCTCCTCCCCTCTCCTCCTCGCCCTGCCCCGCCCCTCTCGCTCTTCTCTCCCCTCTTCTCTTCTCCCCGCTCTTTCTCTCCCCCCTCTTCTCTTCTCTCCTCTCCACTCCTCTCCCTCCAACCTGTTGTGTCTGTGTAGGACTGTCCTTACAGTCATCACAAGAGGGCTCCGCCCCTATTTGTATATTTTCTGGGAATCAGTCCGGTGGAATCTTGGCTGGAATAAAATCCAATTTAAGGGGCTGTCCCACTGCGGGGACCTAATTGGCAAGGATAGAAGAATTTGTCCTCAACTAATACTCGCAGCATGGTCGACACGAGGTCCAAGGAGGTCTTTGTAACTCTCCTTCATGCTCGAGAGTAGTCCCCGCGTACTCGAGGCCTCAGCTAGGTCACGGCGAATTTTTCAACATGCTGAAAAATGCCCGCGAGTTAAAAAAAGGTCGCCATGGAAAACATCGTGGCTTTAGTCAAAGTAGGTCGTAGTAGGTCGGCATGTTGTTCGTAGGTAATCGAGGGTAGTTGAAGGTAGTCGTAGATAGTCTTCAACAGTCGAAGAGGTCGAAGGAGGTCATCTTCACTCTCCACTATTCAGTGTCCAATTTTCCCGAAGCTAATCCAAGCTGGTCTTCAACATACTCGAAGAGGTTGAAGGAGGTCTTCCACATAGTTGAAGGATGTCTTCAGCGTGACACTTTTTCAAACTCTCCTAAACTCTTCTAAACTCACCAATTAGGTCGCCGCAGTGGGACAGGCCCTTTACTGACATGAGACAACATGAATCTGTATTGAGTTACTATCCATCAAACACTACAATACCCTCTCCTCTCCTCCACTCTCCTCCTCCTCTCCTCCTCTCCCCTCCCCTCCTCCTCTCTTCTCCCCCCTTTCTCCTCCCGTCTCACCCCCTCTCTCTTCTCCTCTCCCCCTTTCTCCCTCCCTCTCCTCTCCTCTCCTCTCCTCCCTCCCTCTTTTCTCCTCCTCCTCTCCTCTCCTCCCTCTCCCTCTCCCCTCCCTCCTCCTCCTCCTCCCTCCTCCTCTCTCCCCCTCTCACCCTCCCCCCCTCCCCTCTCTCTCTCTCCTCCCTCTCCCCTCTCTCTCTCCCCCCTCTCCTCTCCCCTCTCCTCTCTTCTCCCCTGCTCTCTCATCTCCTCTATAACTACGCTCTTCTCCTCCCCTCTCCTCTCCTCTGCTCTCTCAGTATCAGATCAGATCAGATTCAGATTTAGATTCAAAGATTCAGATTCAACTTTAATTGTCATTTTCAGTGTACAGTACAGAGACAACGAAATGCAGTTAGCATCTCCCTGGAAGAGCGACATAGAATATGATTTCAATATATGGGTGGGTGATTGGCAGTCACCGAGGTACATTGTTGAGTAGAGTGACAGCCGCAGGGAACAAGCTGTTCTGGACCTGCTGGTCCGGCAACGGAGAGACCTGTAGCGTCTCCCGGATGGTAGGAGGGTAAACAGTCCATGGTTGGGGTGAGAGCAGTCCTTGGCGATGCTGAGCGCCCTCCGCAGACAACGCTTGCTTTGGACGGATTCAATGGAGGGGAGCGAGGAACCGGTGATGTGTTGGGCAATTTTCACCACCCTCTGCAATGCCTTCCGGTCGGAGACAGAGCAGTTGCCATACCATACTGTGATACAGTTGGTAAGGATGCTCTCGATTGTGCTGTCCTCTCCTGTCCTTTCCCCTTCCTTCCTCCCTCATCTTCTATCCCCCTTATCTCTCCCCTTCTCCTCTGCTCCACTCCTCTACCCCTCCACTCTCCCCTCCTCCCCTCATCTACTCCCTTCTCTCCACTCCCCTCTCCTCTCCACCACCCTCTCCTCTCCTCCCCTCACCAATCCCCTCCTCTCTCCCCCTCCCACACCCTCTCTCTCACCACCCTCAAATCCAGCAGCTCTCCTCTGCTCCCCTGTAGGTGAGAGATTGTCCCCTCCGCTCCCTCCCCTCCCCACCCTCTCTCTCACCACCCTCCTCTCCTCTCCAAAGATCTCCTGAAAATATCTCCTCTGAGATTCCTCTCCTCTCCTCTCCTCTCCTCTCCTCTCCTCTCCTCTCCTCTCCTCCTCTCTCTCCTCTCCTCTCCTCTCCTCCTCTCGTGCCCCATCTCCGCCCCTCTCCTCACCCTCCCTATCCCCTCCTACCCTCTCCTCTCCTCCACTCCCTTCCTCTTCATCTGCTCTCCTCGACCCTCCTCCCCATTTCTCCCATCTCCTCTCCTCTTCTCCCGTCCACTCGGCTCCCCTCCCTCTCCCACTCCTCTCCTCCCTACTCCCGCCCTGTCCCCACTGTCTCCCTGTCCTCCCCTCCCTTCTCTGCTCGTCTACTACCTTCCCTTCTTCCATCTCCTCTCCTCCCCTCCATTCCTCTCAACCCCCTCTCCTACCCTCCCTCTCGCTCCGCTCCCCTACTCTCCTCTCTCATAACCTCACCTCTCCTCCCCTCTCCTATCCTCCTCTCTCCTCCCCCTCTTCCCTTCTCCTATCACCTCCTCTCCTCTCTTCCCTCCAATCCAACACCAAAGATAATTGGTGGAGGAGAGATTGTATCATCTCCTCACCTCTCCTATTGCCACTCCCGTCCTCTCCCTCCTCACCTCTCCACTATCTCCCCTCCTCTCCTCCTTTCCCATATCCCGTCCTCCCGTCTCCTCTCCTTTCCTCCCCGCACCTTTTCTATCCTCTATCCTCTCATCTCCTCTCCTCCCATCTGCTCCCCTCTCCACTGCTCTCCTCCCCACACCTTTTCTCCACATCTCCTCTCCCCTCCTCCCCTCTCCTCCCCTCTCTTCTCTCCTCCCTCCTCCACTAGCCTCCTCTGCTCTCCTCGTCCCTCTTCCCATCTCTCCTCTCCTCTCCTCTCGCTCTCCTCTCCTCTCTCCTCTCCTCTCCTCTTCTCCTCTCCTCTCCTCTCTCTCTCTCTCTCCTCTCCGCCCCCCTCCACCTCCTCTACCCGCCTCTCTCTTTCTCCCCCTCCCTCCCCCCCCTCCCCCTCTCCTCCTCTCTCCTCCCTATCCTCCCCTCCCCTCTCCTCTCCCCTCCTCCCCTCTGCTACCTCCTCCTCTCTTCTCATCTCCCCTCCCCACAAATCCAGCACCAATGATAATTAGTGGAGATAAGAGATTGTCTCCTCTCCTCCTCCCCTCTCCTCTCCACCCCTGTTGTGTATGAGAATATGATGAGCATATTTGAAGGTCATGGGCGAAGGTACACATGCGCAGAGAGACTCAAGATGGTGATTTCAATACAAGAAGAATGTTAAGTACCTGTGTGTTCTCAGTCTTATTTAAGTCAGTTTCCAGCAGAAATATCTAGCAATTTGGCGACGAGGATGTTGATTCCGTTAGCAGGAACAGAATCGCAGTCGATTTGAGATATTCTCAAGATCGAACATAAAGTTAAAGACAAGATATGTATTTGGTTCGCAAAGAGTTGGAACGGGAACGCACGATCGCCCTGCAACAGGCAGTGCTGTAGCGGGACAGCACAGCTAGAAGCTAGACACTAGCTAAACGCTAGACACTAGCACCTAGAAGCCTAACCAGCAGAACAGCAACTGTGTCTGCTTACCAGTGCCGTGCAGCCCCCGGACAAGCCCAGCAACCGCCACCATCAACGAGAAGCCGAGTCTCCGAGATCCAGCGCCGGTGATAACTTCAGGACACATCGGTAAATGGTGCAGATCTGATGCGGTCAACTTAACTAGCCGGAGGTCTACCATGTCACTAGTCATACGTCGTGTAACCAGCAAAGCCAGCCTGTGAAGCCGGTTGGGTGAGTGGGCAAATGCATGGCAGATGCAGTATAATGTGGATAAATGTGAGGTTGTCCACTTTGGTGGCAAAAACAGGAAAGTAGACTATTATCTGAATGGTGGCCGATTAGGAAAAGGGGAGATGCAATGAGACCTGTGTGTCATGGTACACCAATCATTGAAAGTATGCATGCAGGTGCAGCAGGCCGTGAGGAAAGCGAATGGTATGTGGGCGTTCATAGCAAAAGGATTTGAGTATAGGAGCAGGGAGGTTCTACTGCAGTTGTACAGGGTCTTGGTGAGACCACACCTGGAGTATTGCGTATAGTTTTGGTCTCCTAATCTGAGGAAGGAGATTCTTGCCATGGAGGGAGTACAGAGAAGGTTCACCAGACTGATTCCTGGGATGTCAGGACTTTCATATTGAATATTGAATTGAATATATATTCCATGTTATTTGAACCTCAGTGAGGCTCAAACGAAACTTAGTTTCCACAGCCATACAAACAGAGACAATTTATACAGACATACAAACAATTCAATTTACACAAACATACATCACAGTGAACCTCCTCCTCACAGTGAGGGAAGGCAAAGTCTTTTCACTCCCCTGCACCATTTTTCTCCCGATTTTGAAGACCCAGGCGGGCGATGATAAGTCCCACGACCATTAAGGCCGCGTGGGGCGATGTACGGTCACACTCCAGGTCTAAATTTCACAAAGCTGGAGCCCCCTGCGGGTGGTGGAATGTTGCGGGTCGTTCCAACCCCGCGACATGGGCCGGAGAAGTCGCGTTGCGGGAGCTACGAAAAGCTGTCTCTCACCCGGACCCGCGAGCTCCCGATGTTCCACCGGACCCACGAGCTCCCGATGTTCCACCGGACCCACGAGGTCCCGATTTTCCAGTCCACCGGACCCACGAGCTCCCGACGTCCCACCGGACCCACGAGCTCCCGATGTTCCACCGGACCCACGAGCTCCCGATGTGCCACCGGACCCACGAGCTCCCGATGTGCCACCGGACCCCCGAGCTCCCGATGTTCTACCGGACCCACGAGCTCCCGATGTTCCAGTCCACCGGACCCACGAGCTCCCGATGTTCCAGTCCGGACCCACGAGCTCCCGATGTTCCACCGGACCCCCGAGCTCCCGATGTTCTACCGGACCCACGAGCTCCCAATGTTCCAGTCCACCGGACCTGCGGATGCAGCTGGAGCCTCCGAGCCCCGGGGTCGGGCCGCAGCATTGAGCCACCACCGCTCCCCACGCTCCGATGCCGGCCAGCCCCACGATGATGAGTCTGCAGCTCTGCGACAGGAGCCCCCAGGTCGTTCCGGCTGGAGGCCGCTCCACGGTGCTAGGCCCCAACGACAACGGAGACCCGATAGGAAAATGCTTGGGTCTCCCGTGCAGGGAAGATAATTTTAAAAGTTTCCCCCCCCGCTCCCCCCCCCCCACACACATAAAAGTTAAAAACAGTATTAAAACCACGAACAATAATATTTAGCTAGACAAAAAATTAAAAAAAGACAGACAGGCTGAAGGGGCCGCTGGAACACAGAGTCGCGCCCCCACCACAGACTGTTCGTATTGGTGGAAATGTGTCAGCCTCGATAACAAACAGCATGGGAGCACCTCAAGGCTGCGTGCTCAGCCCCCTGCTGAACTCACTCTATATCCATGACTGCGTAGCGAACCACAGTGCGAACTCCATCATCAAGTTCGCTGACGACACCACTATTGTGGGGCATATCACTGATGGGGATGAGTCAGAATATAGAAGAGGGATCGAGCAACTGTCCATATGGTGCCAGCACAATAACCTGACCCTCAACACCTGCAAAACCAAGGAACTGATTGTGGACTTTGGAATGAGTAGGAGGGGGAACCACAGCCCCATTTATATCAAAGGGTCGATGGTTGAAAGGGTCAAGAAATTCAAATTCCTGGGCGTGCACATCTCTGAAGATCTTTCCTGGTCCGAGAACACTAACGCAATTATCAAAACAGTTCATTAGCACCTCTACTTCCTGAGAAGATTACGGAGAGTCGGATTGTCAAGGAAGACTCTCTCTAACTTCTACAGGTGCACAGTCGAGAGCATACTGACTGGTTGCATCGTGGCTTGGTTCGGCAATTTGAGCGCCCTGGAGAAGAAAAGACTACAAAAAGTAGTAAACACTGCCCAGTCCATCATCGGCTCTGACATTCCTTCCATCGAGGGAATTTATCGCAGTCGCTGCCTCAAAAAGGCTGGCAGTATCATCAAAGACCCACACCATCCTGGCCACACACTCATCTCCCTGCTACCTTCAGGTAGAAGGTACAGGAGCCTGAAGACTGCAACAACCAGGTTCAGGAATAGCTACTTCCCCACAGCCATCAGGCTATTAAACTTGGCTCGGACAAAACTCTGATTATTAATCACTTTCTGTTATTTGCACTTTATCAGTTTATTAATTCATGTGTGTATATATTTATATTACGGTATATGGACACATTTATCTGTTTTGTAGTAAATGCCTACTATTTTCTGTGTGCTTAAGCAAAGCAAGAATTTCATTGTCCTATACAGGGACACATGACAATAAACTCACTTTAACTTGAACTTGAACTTGAACCGTCTTCTGAAGAAAGACTGGATAGACTCGGCTTGTAATCGCTAGAATTCAGAAGATTAAAGGGGGATCTTATAGAAACTTACAAAATTCTTAAGGGGTTGGACAGGCTAGATGCAGGAAGATTGATCCCGATGTTGGGGAAGTCCAGAACAAGGAGTCACAGTTTAAGGATATGGGGAAAGTATTTTAGGACCGAGATGAGAAAAACATTTGTTTTTCACACACAGAGTGTTAAATCTGTGGAATTCTGTGCCACAGAAGGTAGTTGAGGCCAGTTCATTGGCTATATTTAAGAGGGAGTTAGATGTGGCCCTTATGGCTAAAGGGATTCAGGGGGTATGGAGAGAGGGGTGTTGTGTATGAGAATATGATTCACATGTTTGAATGATGTGCGATTGTACACAGGTAGACTCAAGATGGCGATCACAATACAACAAGCATGTAAAGTACTTATGTGTTCCCAGTCTTATGTAAGGCCGTTTCCAGCACAAATACATAACATACCCTCTCCATTCCTCCCCTCTTCTCCTCCCCTCTCTAATTCTCACCTTTTAAGAGTTGGGGGACATCCCCCCAGGTTTTTGTGATCCCGATTTAAAAACTCCCTTCCCCACCCTTTTCCACTCCTTTCCTCTGCTCCCCTTCCCTTCTCTCTCTCTTCTCCCCTCCACTGCTCTCCTCTCCTCTCCTCTGTCTTCTCTCCTCTCCTACCCTCCCCACTCCTCCCATCTTCTTTCTTCACCTATCCTCCTTTCTCCGTCCTCCTCTCCTCCCCTCTCTTCTCATCCCCACCTTTCTCCTCTTCTCCCCTCGACTCCCCTCCCCTTTCTTCTCCACACATCCTCTCCTCCTCCCCTCCCCTCCTCTCATCCCGTCCTCTCCTCTCCTTTCCTCTACTCTCCACTCCTCTCCTTCCTCTCTCCCCCTTCCCTCCTCTCCTCCTTCTCTCCTCTATCCTCCCTTCTCTTCCCGCACCTCCCCTCCGATTTTCTCGCTCCAGCTCTCCTTTATTTTATTCTATTCTCCTCTCCTCTGCCCTCCCCTCATCCACTCCCCTCTCCACTACCGCCCACCTACCCACATCCTCTCCCTTTCCCCTCCCCTCTTCTCTTCTACTCTCCTCTCATCCCCTACTTTTTCCCCCCTCTTCCCCCTTTCCACCCTGCCCTCCTATCTCCTCTTCTTCTCTCTCTCCTCCTCATCCATTCACCCCTCCTCTCCCTCTCCTCCTCTCCTCTCTCCTCCTCCCCTCTCTCTCCTCTCCTGCACTCTCTCCCTCTCCTCTACCCTCTCTCTCCCCCTCCCCTGCCCCTCCCTTCCTCCCTCCCATCTTCTCCCTCCTCTTCCTCTCCTTTCCACTCCCCCACCCCTTTTGCTTCCCTCTCTAACACTCCCTCTCTAGAAAAATGTCATCAAAAACACATTTTATTTTTTCTATATCCCTTTTTCATAATGTATATAGTGACCCCAGATGTATAGAATTACAACACACAAAAAAATATAATTGTAATATGGTGCAAGTGAGAGATTGTCTCCTCTCCTCTCTCCTCCCATCCCCTGTAATCCCCTCTCTCCGACCCCCCCTCCCCCCCCCCCCCTCTCTCTCTCTCTCTCTTTCTCTCCTCCTCTCTCTCCCTCCCTCTCTCCGCTCTCTCTCCTCCTCTCTCTCTCCGCTCTCTCCTCTCCTGCCCTGAAATCCAGCACCAAAGATAAATGTAAAATGGTGCAGGTGAGAGATTGTATACACTCCTCATCTCGTCTCCTCCTTCCACACCTCTCCTCTCCTCCCCTCCTCTCCGCTCTGATCTCCTCCCCTCTCCTCTCATCCCCTCCTGTCTCCTCCATTCCCTCTCCCACTCTCTCCCCTACCCTTGAAACAGGGTGGACCATGTGAAGGTTGCAATCTCCCATTCCGATACTAAACTTAAATTAATGGTTCCTTCATAGGATTTTTGTAGCTAAAATAACGAAGCTGAACATAATGCCAAGACCAACTCTTATCTGTCTGCACATAATATTATTTTGTGCATGTAAATGTATATTAATTTGCCTATCTAAACATGTCTCTTAAATGCCACTATTAAATTTGCATCCTCCACTAACTCTGGCAGTGTATTCCAGGTACTCTCCGAACTCTGTTTTTAAAAACCTGCACTGCACATCTCCTTTAAGCTTTGCCCCTCTGGCCCTTATATCTATGTTCTCTACTATTTGATATTTCCATCCTGGGAAGTGTTGATGGTCTCCCCAACACCCATCAGGCTATTGAACACAACAACTCCAACTAAACTCCAGACTATGAACTCCTTGAGTTGTTCTCAGGACTTCCAGCCTTGTTTTTTTATTGTTTATTTTATTTGAAAAACAAATAACATTTTTCGATATCCCTCTTTCATAAGAAGTATATAATAAACCCAAATGTATAGAATTACTACACAAAAGAAATCTGTTTATTCAAAACAAAAATAGTTTGCAATAGCGCTCCAAATTTTCGCCAGTTGACTCGCCGGTCTCCTATGCTGTGAATGCACCAGGTTAATTCCCAGGATGGCAGGACTGTCATATGCTGAGAGAATGGAGCAGCTGGGCTTGTACACTGTGCTGTTTAGAATGATGAGAGGGAATCGCATTGAAACATATAAGACCATTAAGGATACACTAGATGCAGGATTCATATTCCCGATGTTGGGGGAGTCCAGAACCAGGGCCCACAGTTTAAGAATAAGGAGTGAGCCATTTAGAACAGAGGAAACACTTTTTCTCACAGAGAGTTGTGAGTGTGGAATTCTCTGCCTCAGAGGGCGGTGGAGGCCGGTTATCTGGATACTTCCAAGAGAGAGCTAATCTCCTATCCTCTCCTCCTTTCTCCTCTCCAGTCTCCTCACCTCCCTTCTCCTCTCCTACCCTCGCCTCCCCTCCTCTCCCCTTCCTCTCCCCTCTCCTCATCCTCTCTCCTCTACTCTCCCCTCTGCCCCCCTCTCTCTCTCTCCTCTCCTCGCTCCCCCTCTCCTCTCCTCCTCTCCCCCTCCTCCCCACTCCACCTCTCTCCTCTCCCTCTGCCTCCCTCACCTCTCCTCTCCCTCCCCTCCTCTCTCCCCCATCTCCCCTCTCTCCTCCTCCTCCTCTCCTCTCCCCTCCTCTCTCCTTCTCCACTCCTCTCCTCTCCTCTCTCTCCTCCCTCACCTCTCCTCCTCCCCCTCTCTCCTCTCTCTCTTCCCCTCAGCCCTTTCTCCTCTCCTCTCCTCTCCCCTCCTTTCTCTACTTCCTTCCATCTCCTACCCTCCCCTCCTCTCTCCACCCCTCCTTTCTCCTCTCCTCTCCTCTACTTCCCCTTCCTTCCATGCTCCGCGCTTCTCACCCTCATCTCTCAACACCCTTATCTCCCCTCCTCTCCCCTCTCCTCCTCCCTCCCCCCTCTCCTCTCCTCCCCCCCCTTTCTCCTCTCCTCTCCTCTACTTCCCCTTCCTTCCATGCTCCGCTCTCCTCTCCCCCCTCATCCTCTCTCACACCCTTCCTCTCCTTTCTTCTCTTCGCCAATCCTCTCCTCCCATCTCCACTGCTCTCATCTCCCCCTCCTCTCCACACCGCTCAAAGCCTGCACCAAAGATAACTGAAATATGGTGTAGGTGAGAGATTGTCTCCTCTCCTCTCCCTTTTCCTCTCCTCTTCTCCCCTCTATGCTTCCACTCCATCTCCTCTCCCCCTCACCTCTCCTCCGACGTCCCACTCTTCTCTCCTCTCTTCAACTCCCCTCTCCACACGCCTCTCCTCTCCCCTCCACTCTTCCCTCCCCTCCTCTCCAGGGCCGTCTTAACAGCATTCTAGGTCCCCGGGCAAAGCAGTGCACTAGGGCCCCGACACTTCCAGTATCTTTATGCCGAATCAAATATGCCGACTTGCACTTGCCATGTTCTTCTCTGTTTTCATGTTCTACAATAACATTCTACAATACATACATTAGCTTGTGGCCCCAATGCTAGTGGACCCCGGGCAACTGCCCAGCGTACCCATGCGTTAAGATGGCCCTGCTCCTCTCCACTCCTCTCCTCTCCTCTCTCTCCTCTCCTCTCTCTCTCCTCTCCTCTCCTCTATTCTCTCCTCTCCTCTCTCTCTCCTCCCCTCTCCTCCATTCCTCTCTTCTTTATTCCCCTCTCCTCCCCTCCCTCTCCCTCTCTCCTCCACTCTCCTCTCCTCTATTCGCCTCCACAACCCACCTCCACTCTCCTCCCCTCCCTCTCCCTCTCTTCTCCCCTCCCCTCAACTCCAGCACCAAAGATAATTGCAATATAGTGGAGGTGAGAGATTGTTCTTCACTACCCGCTGCTATACTCTGCACTCATCTCCTCTCACGCCCTCCCCTCCCCTCGCCTCCCATCATTCACTCATCTACTCCCCACATATCCTCTCTTTTCTTCCCCTCTCCTCTCCTCCCGGCCTCTTTGCTCCCTCTCCCTCTCCTCTCCCATCCTCTCTTTCCTCTTCACGCTTCTCTTCCCCTCTTCACACCTCCCCTCATCTCTCCTCCCCTCTCTCCCCCACCCTCAAAACCAGCACCAAAGATAATTGCAAAATGGATAGGTGAGAGATTGTCTCCTCTTCACTCCCCTCCCCTCTCCTCTTCACCCTTCCCCTCTTCTCTCCTCTCCTCCCTCCTCTCTGCTCCCCTCAATCTCCCGCTCCCCTTCATTTACACAGAGAGTGGTGAATCTGTGGAATTCTCTGCCACAGAATGTAGTTGAGGCCAGTTCATTGGCTATATTTAAGAGGGAGTTAGATGTGGCCCTTGTGGCCAAAGGGATCAGGGGGTATGGAGAGAAGGCAGGTACAGGATACTGAGTTGGATGATTAGCCATGATCATATTGAATAGAGGTGCAGGCTTGAAGGGCCGAATGGCCTACTCCGGCACCTATTTTCTATGTTTCTATGTTTCATCTCCCCTCCTCTCCTCTCTCTCTCCACTACTCCCCTCCTCTCTCCTTCCCTCTCTCTCCCCTCACAACTAGCACCAAAGATAATTGCAAAATGGACTAGGTGAGAGATTGTCTCCTCTCCTCTATCCTCTCCTCTCTTGGTTCTTGGTTTCTTGGTCCTCCAAAATATTCCAACTGGAATTTAAACTGGAGGTGGTGAAGGGAGGGGTTAAGCCAGAAAGGGTTATTGGGAAGAAAGTGCTACTTTAAATGTAGTTGCATCTGGTTGGGTAACTATAGTTTGGTGGAGATTATTCCATGCTTTAATTGTGCGTGGGAAGAATGAATTGTTGTACACATCTGTCTTTGTAGCTGGGATCACAAATTGGATCGAATGCCTTGAATCTATTCTCATCTCCTCCCCTCACATTTCCTCCACATACCCTCCTCTCTCCCCTCCTTTCCTCTCTCCTCATTTTCTCTCCTTTCCTCTCCTCTCCTCCCTCTGCTCTCCTCTCCTCTCCTCTCCTCTCCTCCCCTCCCTGCTTCTCTTGTAAATCCTGGCCATAATAGAGCCAAAATAGAGCAGAGGATTCATGCATTCAAAAGGCCTTTTAGCCATTTGTGTATAAGAAGCCACAGGCTGCTAGCTGGTGCCAGGAAGTCTAGGTCACAGATCAGTAGCTCACATGAGGAAGGTCCAAGAATCTTTGTAATTGTTAGTATGTATGAGAATCTTGCCAGAGGAACTCCAATGTATTGTAAATGCATGAATTTGATTGGGCTGCTGCAAAGGGATTGTAAATAATGTAAATAATGTTGCAAGACAGTTACTCTGCTGTTTGTTGCTTGGCCAGAGTGTTAAAACCAAAGATTATAGAGGAGCAAGATAGACCACTTGTCCTGATCTAAATCTTCATCTCACTGCTCTGCTATCAATTGTTCTAATTGTAAATGTAGACAACCCGACCTGTCATTCTTTAGGTTCCCCAATAAAAACGAAAGGTGAGAAAATAGTATTATTATTTTCAGTCGCTATTCTGTCGTGAACATGTTATTTTCTGTTCTCCCATCAACGGCCATTTTATGTCCCTCGAATTGTCGAGACATCATAAGCAAAGATCACAAGCCCGCCGTGAAGAAGGGTGCAATCAAATATTATATAACTCTGCTCTATCATCTTTGGGTGCAATGGTGAGCCAGGGGGTTCGGCGGCGGCGGTCGCAATCAAAG
>NW_026575455.1:0-47767 GCF_028641065.1 Leucoraja erinaceus
ACAAACAGACTGTAGGCGGAGGCAGTCATCAACAGCGCCACCGGGTGCATATTCGGGGAATCAAGAACCAGAATATAGGTTTAAGGTGAGAGGGGAAAGATTTAATAAAAACCTGAAGGTCAACTCTTTCACACAGGGTATATGGACTGAGCTGCCAGAGGAGGTACTATAGCAATATTTAAAAGATTTTGATGAGAATGTACATAGCATAATTAGCAAGTTTGCAGACAACACAAAAGTGGGTGGTATTGTAGATAGTTAAGATGGTTGGCAAAGATTGCAGCAGGATATTTATTTGTTGGGCAGGTGGGCTGAGGAATGATTGATGGAATTTAATACAGAGAAATGTGACCTATTAGAATTTCCAGGACCTACACAGTGAATGGTAAGATTATGGGGTGTTTTAGAGCAGAGGGATCTAGGAGTTCCCTGATAATGTCATCACAGGTAGATAGAGCAGACAAAAGGCTTTTGTCATATTGCTATCGTCCGTCAGAGTATTGAATATAGTAGTTGGGAGGTCATGTTGCAGTTATGAGGTGAGATCACATTTCAAGTATTTCGTTCAGGTTTGGTCACCATGTTATCAGAAAGATATAAAGCTGGACAGGGTGCAGAGATCACATATGAGGATGTTGCTAAAGAGAAAGGTTGAGCAGGATGGGACTTTATTCCTCAGAAGGAGGAGGGGTGATCTTATAGAGGTGCACACAATCATGAGGGGAATAAATCAGGTAGGACCAGTGTAGGTGGGGCATGTTTGGTCGGTGGGGACAAGTTGGCCCAAGGGCCCGTTTCAACTCTGTATGACCTGAAATATTTGGAAAGGTACATGGATCAGAATGGTTCAGAGGGATACGGTCAACATGCAGGCAGGTGGAACGAGTGGAATGGGGCATTTTGGTCAGTATGGGCAAGTTGAGCTGAAGGGTCTGTTTCTACGCTGTTTGACTCTGACACCATGAGATGTGCGGGACAATGATTTGTATACGGAGGGTGATATGATGGTGGTATTTAAGGGGCTTTTAGATAGGCACATGGATATACAAGATACATTTATTCGTCACATGTGCCAGATGGCACAGTGAAATGAAATTCCCATAAAGCCATACAATAAAAAAATAAGGGACACAACACACTATAGAGTTTGACATAAAACATGCCCACACAGCAGAATCAGAGTTTCCCACTGTGTGGGAAGGCACCAAAGTCAGTTTCTTCCTCCATTGTTCCCCGTGGTCAGGGCCTCCCCATGCCCTCCGCAGTTGCCGCTACGGGTGGCCCGATGTTCAGGACCGCTCGCCGGGGTGTTGTAAGTCCGACGTCGGGGCTGCGGGACGTCCTCAGCGGCGTGGACACCAGAGTCGGCCCCCTCCTAGCGGAGTCGGCGGCTCCCAAAGTCCGTAGGCCGCGCCGGGTGGAGACTGCTGCCCCAGGACTCCGTGTTGGCGGCGCGGCTCTGGCCAGCAGCGGCCTCTGCAGTCTGTCCGCGTTTTATTATTTTCTGTCTGTGTTTTAATGTAGTTTTTGTTATTTTTTGTTGGGGTGTGTGTGTGGGAGGGGGGGGAAACTTTTTAAATCTCTCCCTGCACTGGAGACCCGACCTTTTCTCGTCGGGTTTCCGTTGTCGTTGGGGCCGCAACGAGGAGCGGCGTCCAACAGGAAGAAGCCGGGGACTCTGGTGCTACAACTCACCGTCGCCGTCGCGGGGCTGGCCGAGTCCGGAACGGTTGGAGCGGTGAAGGAGCGCTGCTGCTGCTGCTGCGGCCGATGCCGCTGCTGCTGCTGATGCGGAGGCTGCTACTGCGGGTCTGCGGACGGCGGCACCGGGAGCCCGCGGATCCCTGGAGGGAGACCGCTTTTCGGGGCTCCTGCAACGGCGAATTCTCCCGCCCGTGTTGCGGGGTTGAAGAGCTCCTGGAGCGGGGCCTGACACCACTGCCCCGCGCGGCTGGAATGGCCGCGGGACTTTGCGAGCGCACACCGGGGGCTCCAACACCAAGACCCGGTGTGTGACCTCGCACCACCCGGCGTGGCTTCAATGGCCGCGGGACAATCGCCATCGCCAGCCGGGGGCTTTGACTTTGACATCGGGAGGGGGGGGAGAGTGCAGTGGAGAGATAAGTTTTTTTTGGCCTTCCATCACAGCTATGTGATGGATGTTTATGTAAAATGTAATTATGTTGTGTCTGGGGTCTATTTGTGTGTAATGTATGGCTGCAGAAACGGCATTTCGTTTGGACCTCCAGGGGTCCAAATGACAATTAAATTGACTCTTGACTCTTGACTCTTGTCTCTTGTTGGCGATCAGCGCCGCCGGCGTTGGAAGCTCTTCCAAACCAGAGCTCCACGATGTTGGAGCAGCAGCCCAACGCTCCGGAGCTTCAAACGGTAACCAAGGTAGGTATCATCCGCTCCGCGGTGACTCTAGCGCTGCGACACCGCTGTAGCAGCCCCGGTCCGGTTCCCGGTCCCCGGCAGGAAAGGCTGCTCCGATCCAGCTGGTAGGCCGCAAGGTGGGGGGTGAGGAAAAGACTCGGAGAAATAGTCGCGTCCCTGCCAGGAAGAGACTGGGAAACGGTTTCCCCCCCCTTACCCTGCCCCCCTCCCCCACATAGAAAAGTTAAAGTTTCCCCCAACACAAGACTTTAGACTAACTAAAAATAACAGACAGGCTGTAGGCAGAGGCTGCTGCCAGTGCAGTGCCCCTAGAGTATATGCAGGGAATGGAAGGATATGGATCATGTGTAGACAGAGATTAGTTTAATCTCGCATCATATTCAGCACATTGTCGGCTGAAGGGCCTGTTCCTCTGTACTGTTCAATATAGTTTACCGTTGATTTCATCAACTTCATCACCAATTCCTGGTTCACTCATCTCCCACCCAAATCGGCCACTCCCCAAGTACCTTCCCAGCAACCGCAGATGTAACATCTGTTCCTGAGCCTCCTCTATCACCTATATCTAGGGGCCCCAGCAGGCCTTCCAGGTGAGACCGAGGCTCATGTGCACCTCCTCTAACTTCATCTACTGTATCTGGTTCTGATATGGCCTCCTATGCATCAGTGAGACTACGCGTAGAGTACTTGCACTGGGTCCACTCAGGCCTGTTGGATCTCCTGGTTGCCAACCATTTTAACAATCATTCCCATTCCGTCTTTTCTATCCCTGGCCCTTCTACATTACCAGAGTGAGGCCACACATACACACTGGAGGAACAGCACCTCACATTTTACTTGGGTAACTTACAAACCAACAGTACGAACATAGAATTCTCCACTTTTAGGTAATAATCGGTACTATGGCACGGTGGCGCAGTGGTAGCGTTGCTGCCTTACAATACCAGAGACCCCGGTTCGATCCTGACTACGGGTGCTGTCTGTACGGCGTTTGTAGGTTCTTCATGTGACCGCATGGGTGTTCCGGCTTCCTCCCACACTCCAAAGACGTTCAAGTTTGTCGGTGAATTGGCTTCAGTAAAGATTGTAAATTGTCCCTAGTGTACGGGGATCGCTAGTTAGCGTGGACTCAGTGGGCCAGAGGGCCAGTATCCAAGCAGTATCAACAAACTAAACTAAACTCTCCTTTTTTATCCCCTCTCTTCAGTGCTAGATGCCCTCCTTTACCTTGTCTGTCAGAGCATAATCCGTTTCCCTCCATTCCCTGCACATCCTCATGTCTATCCAAATGTCTCCTAAATGCTACTATTGTACATGCCTAACCATCAACCCCTGGCAGCATTTTCATAGGAACATAGAAAATAGGACAGTTGGCCCTGCGAGCTAGCTCCGCCATTCAATATGATCATGGCTGATCATCCAGAATCAGTCTCCTGTTCCTGCTTTTTCTTCCCACATCCCTTGATTATGTTAGCCCCAAGAGCTATATCTAACTCTCTCTTGAATAAATCTGGTGACTTGGCCTCCACGGTCTTCCGTAGCAGAGAATTCCACATTCACAACTCTCTGGCTGAAAAGGTTTTTCCTCATCTCAGTCCGAAATGGCCTACCACTTATTCTTAAACTGTGACCCCTAGTTCTGGACTTCCCAACATCAGGAACAATTTTCCTGCATCTCGCCCGTTTAATCCCTTACGAATGTAATATTTTGCTTTAAGATCCCCTCTCGTCATTTTAAATTCCAGTGAATACAAGCCTAGTCAATCCATTCTTTCAACATATGTCAGTCCTGCTATCCCGGGAAATAACCTGGTGAACCTACACTGCAATCCCTTAATAGCAAGATTGTATTTCCTCAAATTAGGAGACCAAAGCTGCACACAATACTCCAGGCGTGGTCTCACCAGGGCCCTGTACAACTGCAGTAGGACCTCCTTGCTCCTATACTCACATCCTCTCGCTATGAAGGCCAACATACCATTTGCTTTCTTTCCTGCCTGCTGTACCTGTATGCTAAATTTCAGTGACTGGTCTCGTTGTACCTCCCCTTTTCCAAAACTGACACCATTTAAATAATACTCTGCCTTCCTGTTCTTGCTACCAAAGTGGATAACTTTACATTTATCCACATTATACTGAATATGCCCACCCACCCTATCCAAGTACAATACAATACAATATTTATTACATGTCATTTGAACCTCAGTGAAGCTCAAACGAAATTCCGTTTCCTCAGCCATACAAACAAAGATAATTTCCTACAGACATACACACAATTCAATTTACAGAAACATCCATCTTTTCTCTCCCCTGTTCTCCATTTCTCTCCCGATGTCGAAGCCCCAGGCGGGCGTTGTACGGCCCCGCTCCCAGTCCAAAAGTCTCGAAGTTGGAGCCCCCAGCAGGCGCTGGAATGTCCCACCGCCATGAAGCCGCGCCGGGCGATGTACGGCCCCGCTCCGGGTCGTTCCAACCCCCCGCGACACGGGCTGGAGAAGTCACATTGCGGGAGCTCAGAAAAGCGGTCTCTCACCCGGACCCGCGAGCTCCCGATATTACAGTCCACCGGACCTGCGGCTGCAGCTGGATCCTCCGAGCTATGTGGTCGGGCCGCAGCAACGAGTCACCACCGCTGCTCACGCTCCGATGCCGGCCAGCCTCACGATGGAAAGTCTGCAGCTCCGCAGGCTCCATGACTGGAGCCCCCCAGGTCGTTCAGGCTGGAGGCCGCTCCACGGTTCTAGGCCCCAATGACAACGGAGACCCGACAAGGAAAAGGTCGGGTCTCCCGTACAGGGAAGAGATTTTTTTAAAGTTTCCCCCTTCCCCACCTATACAGTTAAAAACACTATTAAAAAACACAAACAACTACATTTAACTAGACAAAAAATAAAAAAAAGACAGACAGGCTGTAGGGGCCGCTGCAACAGGTGAGTCGCGCCGCCAACCAAGTATAACCATATAACAATTACAGCACGGAAACAGGCCATCTCGGCCCTACAAGTCCGTGCCGAACAATTATTTTCCCTTAGTCCCACCTGCCTGCACTCATACCATAACCCTCCATTCCCTTCTCATCCATATGCCTATCCAATTTATTTTTAAATGATACCAACGAACCTGCCTCCACCACTTCCACTGGAAGCTCATTCCACATCGCTACCACTCTCTGAGTAAAGAAGTTCCCCCTCATGTTACCCCTAAACTTCTGTCCCTTTATTCTGAAGCCATGTCCTCTTGTTTGAATCTTCCCTATCCTCAAAGGGAAAAGCTTGTCCACATCAACTCTGTCTATCCCTCTCATCATTTTAAAGACCTCTATCAAGTCCCCCTTAACCTTCTGCGCTCCAGAGAATAAAGACCTAACTTATTCAACCTTTCTCTGTGACTTAGTTGTTGAAACCCGGGCAACATTCTAGTAAATCTCCTCTGTATTCTCTCTATTTTGTTGACATCCTTCCTATAATTGGGTGACCAAAATTGTACACCATACTCCAGATTTGGTCTCACCAATGCCTTGTACAATTTTAACATCCCAGCTTCTATACTCAATGCTCTGATTTATAAAGGCTAGCATACCAAAAGCTTTCTTTACCACCCTATCTATATGAGATTCCACCTTCAAGGAACTATGCACGGTTATTCCCAGATCCCTCTGTTCAACTGCATTCTTCAATTCCCTACCATTTACCATGTACGTCCTATTTTGATTTGTCCTGCCAAGGTGTAGCGCCTCACATTTATCAGCATTAAACTCCATCTGCCATCTTTCAGCCCATTCTTCCAAATGGCCTAAATCACTCTGTAGACTTTGGAAATCCTCTTCATTATGCACAACACCCCCTATCTTGGTATCATCTGCATACTTACTAATCCAATTTACCACACCTTCATCCAGATCATTGATGTACATGACAAACAACAAAGGACCCAACACAGATCCCCGAGGCACCCCACTAGTCACCTGCCTCCAACCCGACAAACAGCCATCCACCATTACCCTCTGGCATCTCCCATTCAGCCACTGTTGAATCCATCTTGCTACTCCTGCATTTATACCCAACAGTTGAACCTTCTTAACCAACCTTCCATGACGAACCTTGTCAAAGGCCTTACTAAAGTCCATATAGACAACATCCACTGCTTTACCCTCGTCAATTTCCCTAGTAACCTCTTCAAAAAATTCAAGAAGATTAGTCAAACATGACCTTCCAGGCACAAATCCATGTTGACTGTTCCTAATCAGACCCTGTTTATCCAGATGCTTATATATATTATCTCCAAGTATCTTTTCCATTAATTTGTCCACCACTGAAGTCAAACTAACAGGTCTATAATTGCTAGGTTTACTCTTAGAACACTTTTTAAACAATGGAACAACATGCACAGTACGCCAATCCTCGGGGACTATTCCCATTTCTAATGACATTTGAAATATTTCTGTCATAGCCCCGGCTATTTCTACACTAACTTCTCTCAATGTCCTAGGGAATATCCTGTCAGGACCTGGAGACTTATCCACTTTTATATTTTTCAAAAGTGTCAGTACTTCTTTTACTTTGAAACTCATAGTATCCATAGCTACTAGTAGTTTCCCTTACCTCACATCATTCAATATCCTTCTCCTTGGTGAAGGGACCGAAGAAAAGAAATGGTTCAATATCTCCCCCATCTCTTTTGGCTCTGCAGATAGCTGTCCACTCTGTCTCTCCAATGGACCAATTTTATCCCTCGTTATCCTTTTGCTATTAATAGCTGTAGAAACCCTTTGGATTTACTTTCACCTTACTTGCCAAAGCAACCTCATATATTTTAGCTTTTCTAATTTATTTCTTAAGATTCTTTTTACATTCCTTATACTGCTCAAGCACCTCATTTACTTCATGCTCCCTATAATTATTGTAGATCTCCCTCTTTTTCTGAACAAGATGTCCAATTTCCCTTGAAAACCAGGGCTCTTTCCAATTTTTACTGTTTCCTTTCAACCGAACAGGAACATAAAGATTCTGTACTCTTAAAATTTCCCCATTAAATGTCCTCCATTTCTCTTCTACATCTTTCCCATAAAACAAAATGTCCCAGTTCACTCCTTCTAAATAACTTCACATCTCATCAAAGTTAGCCTTTCTCCAATCAAAAATCTCAACCCTAGGTCCAGTTCTGACCCGCTCCATAATTATATTGAAACTAATGGTATTGTGATCACTGGACCCGAAGTGCTCCCCAACGCATACCTCCGCCACCTGTCCCGTCTCATTTCCTAACAGGAGGTCCAGCACTGCCCCTCCTCTAGTAGGTACCTCTATGTATTGCTGCAAAAAGCTATCCTGCACAGATTTTACAAACTCCAAACCATCCAGCCCATTTACAGAATGTGTTTCCCAGTCTATGTGTGGAAAGTTGAAATCTCCCACAATCACTACCTTGTGCTTACTACTAGTATCTGCTATCTCCTTACATATTTGCTCTTCCAATTCTCGATCTCCATTTGGCAGTCTATAATACACCCCTATAAGTGTTGCTACACCTTTCCCACTTCTCAGTTCCACCCAAATAGCCTCCCTAGATGAGCCCTCCAATCTACCCTGCCAAAGCACTGCAGTAATATCTTCCCTGACTAGCAATGCAACATCTCCACCTCTTGCCCCTCCAATTCTATCACACCTGAAGCAACAAAATCCTTGGAATATTTAGTTTCCAAACACAGCCCTCCTGCAACCATGTTTCACTGATTGCCACAACATCATACTTCCAGGTGTCTATCCACCCGGCCCCGATGGCATCCCTGGCCGGGTGCTTAGGGCATGTGCTGGACAACTATCCCCAGTCCTCGCCGACATTTTCAATCTCTCACTGGCCCAGGGTGTTATCCCCACTTGCCTCAAGACATCAACCATCGTGCCAGTGCCCAAACAGTCAGCTACAGGGAGTCTCAACGATTTCCGCCCAGTGGCACTCACCCCTGTCATTGCAAAGTGCTTTGAGCGGCTGATCTTGGCTCACCTCAAAGCCTGCCTCCCCCCCACACTGGACCCCCATCAGTTTGCCTACCGGACCAACAGGTCTACAGAGGACGCCATATCGGCGGCCCTACACTCTGCCCTGACCCACCTGGACTACAACAACTCCTACATCAGGCTGCTGTTCATTGACTTCAGCTCTGCCTTTAACACCGTCATCCCCGCCAGCTTGATCACCAAACTCAGTGGACTTGGCATCTCCACCTCCCTCTGCAACTGGACACTGGACTTCCTCACTAACAGACCACAGTCTGTTAGGGTCAATAACCTCACCTCCTCCACTATAACACTGAACACCGGAGTACCACTCAGCCCTCTCCTCTACTCCCTCTTCACCCACGACTGCATCCCAAAGTACGGATCCAACGCCATTATTAAGTTTGCTGACGATACCACGGTAGTAGGACTGATCAGCGACAACGATGAGTCAGCCTACAGGGAGGAGATCCAGCACCTGACCACCTGGTGTGCCGACAATAACCTCGTCCTCAACTCCAAAAAGACGAAGAAGATTATTGTTGACTTCAGGCAGACCAGAGGAGGCAGTCATACCCCCATCCATATAAACGGGACTGAGGTGGAGCGCGTCTCCAGCTATAAATTCCTCGGAGTACATACCTCGGAGGATTTGTCCTGGTCCCTCAACACCTCCAAGCTGATCAAAAAGGCACAGCAGCGCCTTTACTTCCTGAGGAGGCTCAAGAAAGCCCACCTGTCCCCCCGGATCCTGACCAACTTTTACCGCTGTACCATAGAGAGTATCCTGACCACCTGCTTCACGGTATGGTACAGCAGCTGCACTGCTGCGGACAGGAAGGCACTACAACGGGTGGTAAAAACCGCGCAGCACATCATCGGTGCCCCGCTCCCTGCCATGGATGCCCTCCACCGAAAACGGTGTCTGAGACGGGCTGGGAAGATCATCAAAGACCCCTCACACCCCAACCATGGACTGTTTGCCCTCCTCCCATCAGGGAGACGGTACAGGAGCCTCAGGTCACGTACTAGTAGGATGAGGAACAGCTTCTACAACAACACAATCACATTGCTGAACTCGGAGTCCCGACGATAGATTTCTCTGGTCCCTCCGTCCCCATTGTTTAATTATTCTGTATTTCTTGATTATTCTGTATCTTCTCTCTTTCTATTTTTTTTTCCTTATGTACAACTACTACGGACTGACGCAAAACTGCATTTCGTTGTACTCATACTTGTATTTGTGCGATGACATTAAAGTTGAATTGAATTGAACTCTAAGCTCATCCACCTTTCTTACAATGCTCCTAGCATTAAAATATGCACATTTAAGAAACCCCCCGCCTCTTTTTCTCTGTTTATTTCCTTTTTCTTCTTTCTCCTTTTGTGTCCGAGTGCTTCCCTTTTCTGCTTCCTGCCTCCCATTCTGTCTACTAGCTTTCTCTATTTGAGTCCCTCGCCCCAACCATTCTAGTTTAAAGTCTCCCCAGTAGCCTTTGCAAATTTCCCCGCCAGGATATTGGTCTCCCTCGGGTTCAAGTGCAACCCATCCTTTCTGTACAGGTCCCACCTTCCCCAAAAGAAGTCCCAATGATCCAGAAACTTGAATCCCTGCCCTCTGCACCAGTCTTTCAGCCACGCATTTATCCTCCACTTCGCTCCATTCCTACTCTCACTGTCGCGGCGGGCACAGGCAGTAATCCTGAGATTGTTACCTTTTTGGTCCTTTTCCTTAACTCTCCTCCCAACTCCCTAAATCCTCCCTTCAGGACCTCTTCCCAAGTAACCCTGCAGCCTCAAAGCACCCTCCTTGCAGCTCACACTGCCATCGTTTTGTGTCGTCCACAAACTTGGAGATGTTACATTTAATTCCTTTCTCTAAATTGTCCATGTATACTGTAAATAACTGGGGTACCAGCTCAGAGCCTTGTATCACCCCATTTATGCCTATCTGTCTTGGTCCACCCATTTGCCAATCAACCTCCCTCTCACTCGTATACACCTAACATTTGCTAGGCTGTGTCCAAACCACCTCTTTGCAGCTTTCTCTCCCAACTACAATTAGTCTGAGGCAGTCTCCACCCAAAACATCACCTATTCATGTCCTCCAGCGATGCAGCTTGACCCACTGGCTTACTCCTGCACCTAACCTTAGCCTACATCTGGCAAATCATGAAAACACACACCTCCAGATTCACGGGCAGTTTCTTACCAGCTGTCATCAGGCAACTGAATCATCCAACTACAACCAGAGAGCAGTGCTGAACTACTACCTACCTATTTGGTGACCCTTGGACTATCCTTGATCAGACTTTGCAGGCTCTATCTTGCACTAAATGTTATTCCTTTATCATTTAAAAAATAAATAAAAACAAAACGTTATTCCCTTACCATGTATTTATTCACTGTAAATGGTTCGATCGAAGTCTTTTAAATCCCCAGCAGCACGTTCTAGACACTCGTGACCCTTCGTGTTAAAAACTTGCCTTGCACATTTTAAAACTTTGTTCCTCTCATAAAGCTATGCCCTCTTGTATTTGATTTTTTCCCCAAATGGGGACAAAAATACATGACTACTTACCCTATCTATGCCTCTCATCTCTGGCCTTAGTCCACCCATCTGCCAATTATCCCCTCCCCCTCTCACCTGTTATCCATCTATCATCTGCCAGGCTTTGTCTCACCCCAAACATTTCCCCAGGTTTTTCACCCCCACTACAATTAGTCTGAAGACGGGTCCCCACCCGAAAAGTCTCCTATCCATCTACTCCAGATGTTGCCTGACCCGCTGAGTTACTCCTGTACTTTCGTGATTTTTGTAAACCAAGAACTGCAGTTCTGTAACTGTGCATAACGTTTATTACTAGGGCAGCAGAGGCAACTCATACAAACTCGGTAAAACTGATAGTTATTTCCTGGTGGACAAATATAGCCACATGTCTCGTTCCTGTGGGGGGGTGGGCACGGCAGCTTCAGGGGTAATAACGCAGCGCACATGATCACAGGTCACCACTCGGCCTGCGGCAGATTCCCATGCCCCAAGTTGAGGGTTGGTGTCCTGAGGCCTTCATCCATCCACTCGGGCCGCAACTTTAGTTTTGTACAGATCAGCGTTGCAACGGCAGTGCAAATTCCTGGGTTTGAATCGGTTTCCATTGATTCAGTAAGTCCCGCTAAAGATGTGCAGAACACACAGGAGTTGGTGCAATGACCTTGGGGACACCCCGCCCCGAGTTGGTTAGTTCTGGCACAAACGGGAAATGCAGGCTATCTGTAATTGTTGAATTCAGCATTGATCGCTGAGGATGCAATATGTCTGGACAGACATGTGGAGGCACGGTGGCGCAGCTGTAGAGACATTAGTAGTGATCTTTCAACAACCACTAGCGTTAGGAGTGGTCCCAGACGATTGGAAAATTGCAAATATTACTCAGCTGTTCAAACAAGGAGCAAAATAGAAGAGTGCAAACTAGAGCGGTTGTAGACACAAATGCTGGAGTAACTTAGCGGGACAGGCAGCATCTCTGGATAGAAGGAATGTGACGTTTCAGGTCGAGACCCTCCTTTCCCCAACCGCTGTCTTTCCCTGCTCTCCCGCCTCCTCCACACAACCCCCTTCATTTCGCTCACACTCAAAGATTATAGAGCTCTGCTATAAGATCTTTGCTCACACTCCCCTCCCTCCTCTGCTCACATTTTCCCATATTCTCCTCTTCCCGCAATAATGCTACTATCCCCCGCCTTATCGTTTCGCTATCTCCTGCCTCTCATTTCCCCTTCCTTCTTAATCCCCCTCCCTTTTCCCTTTCCTTCCCTCCACTCCACTCTTTTCCTTCCCCTCCCCTCCATTCCCCTCATCGCCTTCCACTCGCTCCCTCCATTCCCTCCCCTTCCCCCCAGGTGCCTCCCTCCCTCCCTCCCTCTCACCTACACAATGGCGCCGAGTCCCGGAGCCGCAGCGAACGGCAGCCAGGTCGAGTCAGGTCACGTGACGGCGGCGGGCGGGCGGGCGCTCGGACAGCGGTTGCTTTTGGCGGGAGCGGCCGTCGACGGCGGAGGCGCCGGTTGTCAGTTGTCATCCATCATCCATCATCATCATCATCCCGATTGACACCAACATCCATCATGCATTCACCTCGCTCCCAAAGCTCATGCATTTTATCCTGAACCTACCCTTCACGGCAATGATTTACAGGTGAGTTTCGATGTTGATTTTTCAAGTCCAAAGCTTTTAGACTCCTGCTTTATTTTGCCCAAATTACTGGCACCTCATACCGAGAGAATTTATTGCAGAACCGGAGAAATGGGGCAGGGTGTGTGATTGTGATTATCTTCATCATTTTCCCCCTGGCATTCCAGACGAAGTATTCCTCTGTTACCATTTTAAACCTCGGCAGAGATTTAAGCTGCTCCAGAGCAAAACACAAAGCGCTGGAGGAACTCAGTGGGTCCATTTGTATCCCCTTTAGAAACATCGAAAATAGGTGCAGGAGGAGGCCAATCGGCCCTTCGAGCCAGCACCGCCATTCATTGTGATCATGGCTGATCGTCCCCAATCAATAACCCGTGCCTGCCTTCTCCCCATATTCCCTTAACTCCTCTAGCCCCAAGAGCTCTATCTAACTCTCTCTTAAATCCATCCAGTGACTTGGCCTCCACTGCCCTCTGTGGCAGGGAATTCCATAAATTCACAACTCTCTGGGTGAGAACGTTTTTTCTCACCTCAGTCTAAAATGGCCTCCCCTTTATTCTAAGACTGGCCCCTGTTTCTGGTCTCGCCCAACATTGGGAACATTTTTCCTGCATCCAGCTTGTCCAGTCCTTTTATAATTTTATATGTTTCCATAAGAACCCCCTCATCCTTCTAAACTCCAGTGAATACAAGTGAACTCTTCTAAACATTCTTCTAAACTCCAGTGAATACAAGCCTAGTCTTATCAATCTTTCCTCATATGACAGTCCCGCCATCCCAGGGATCAATCTCGTGAACCTATCAATCACAAGGATGTCCTTCCTCAAATCAGGAGACCAAAAATGTGCACAATACTCCAGATGTGGTCTCACCAGAGCCCTATACAACTGCCGAAGAACTTATTTACTCCAATAGGGAGGTTTCATGGCAGTCAGGTCACGACCCATGACCCGTACTGTTGCTACGCTACTCCAAATGGATTACACGCGATGAACTGCAGGTAGGCACTTACCATTGTTTCCAGCGTAGCGGGTCCGTTAAAACCCGCTGAAATTGTCAATTTTTGCGCTGTAAATAATTATGGAAATCGGGATAAGCGTGAGAGAAGACATTTAGCATACTTCAGAATTCCAAAAGTGAGGAGAAATGACGGTAGATAGAAACGAGAGCTCAAGGGACAACAACAGCCAGAGTGCTTGGCGAACATTGGCCGTTTGCTCACTGCATTTCATCAAGTAAGGCATTATTTGTGTTTTTTCTTGATTCCTTTGGCATCTAAAAAGTTTCAGAAGTGATAAATCTGGCTGTAATTTTTTTAAATCGCCCATGGTTCTCGTGGGTTTTTACATACAAAATGAAAACGCATCTGAAGAAAAATTTACAGCCAGATTTATCACTTCTGAGAATTTGTAGATACCAAAGGAATCAAGAAAAAACACAAATAATGCCTTACTTGATAAAATGCAGTGATCAAACACGATAATTCCCAATATTTTCAATGTTCACCAAGCACTTTAGCTGCTGTAGTCCCTTCAGTTCTTGCTTCTCTATACCTTCATTTCGCTTCACTTTTGTAATTCTAAAGTTGGGTGCATGTCTCTCACACTTACCCCGATTCCCACAATTTTTTTCAGCGTAAAAATTCAACATTTTGGCGGTTTTTAACAGGTAGGAAAGTACCCATTTCTAGCATTAATAACATATACCGGAAGTGACGGATGTCTTCCAGTTGGATTTAGCGGCTCCGTGCACCGAGCCCTATGACCCAGTGTCCTTCCGTGCAACCCCCCTATACTGAAATCCTCTTGTTATGAAGGCCAACATCCCATTAGCTTTCTTCAGTGCCTGCTGTACCTGCACGCCAACGCCCAGGTCTCGCTGCACCACCTCCTTACTTAACCTAACCCCATTGAGATAATAATCTGCCCCCTTGTTTTTGCCGCCAAAGTTGATAACCTCACATTTATCTATATTATAGAGGGGTTGCACGCAAGGTCACCGGGTCTTGGGGCTTGACACACGGAGCCGCTCAATCCATCTGGAAGACATCCGTCACTTCCGGTATATGTTATTAATGCTAGAAACGCGTACTTTCCTACCTTTTAAAAACCGCCAAAATGTTGAATTTTTGCGCTGAAAAAAATTGTGGGAGTCGGGGTAAGTGTGAGACACATGTACCCAACTTTAGAATTCCAAAAGTGAAGCGAAATGAAGGTATAGAGAAGCGAGAACTGAAGGGACAACAGCAGCTAAAGTGCTTGGTAAACATTGGCCGTGCAGATATCGGAATTGAAAATATTGGGAATTATCGTGTTTGAACACTGCATTTCATCAAGTAAGGCATTATTTGTTTTTTCTTGATTCCTTTGGTATCATAAAAATTCTCAGAAGTGATAAATCTGGCTGTAAATTTTTCTTGAGATGCTTTTTCATTTTGTATGTAAAAACCCATGGGAACCATGGGCGATTTAAAAAAATTACAGCCAGATTTATCACTTCTGAAACTTTTTAGATGCCAAAGGAATCAAGAAAAAACACAAATAATGCCTTAATTGATGAAATGCAGTGAGCAAACCGCCAATGTTTGCCAAGCACTCTGGCTGTTGTTGTCCCTTCAGCTCTCGCTTCTACCATGATTTCTCCTCACTTTTGGAATTCTGAAGTAGACTAAATGTCTTGCACGCTTATCCCGATTTACATAATTAAATACAGCGCAAAAATTGACAATTTCAGCGGGTTTTAACGGGCCCGCTACGCTGGAAACAATGGTAAGTGCCTACCTGCAGTTCATCGTGTGTAATCCATTTGGAGTAGCGTAGCAACAGTACAGGTCATGGGTCGTGACCCGACTGCCGTGAAACCTCCCTATACTGCATCTGCCACGCATCTGCCCACTCACTCAACCTGCCCAGGTCACCCTGCAACCTCCTAACATCCTCTTCTCATGTTCACACTGCCACCCAGCTTTGTGTCATCCGCAAACCTGCTAGTGTTGCTCCTAATTCCCTCTTCCAAATCATTAATATATATGGTAAACAGTTGTTGCCCCAACACCGAGCCTTGCGGCACTCCACTCGCCACTGCCTGCCATTATGAAAAGGACACGTTCACTCCTACTCTTTGCTTCCGGTCTGCCAACCAATTTTCTATCCATGTCAACACCCTACCCCCAATACCAAGTGCTCTAATTTTAGTTCCCAGTCTCCTGTGAAGGACCTTATCAAAGGCTTTCTGAAAGTCTAGATACACTACATCCACTGGCACCCCTTCATCCATTTTACTTGTCACATCCTCAAAAAAATCCAGAAGATTAGTCAAGCAGTCAAGCATTTGCCAAGAATATAAACAAAAGGAATTTAAAAAGTAGGGTCTGAAGGCAGTATTAGTTAAATAAACAATCACAGCTCTGAGAAGGTATGGTAAGGTGGATTGTCAAAATGAGGCAATATAAGTCATAGGCTAATTGGGACCCGTTGGGTCCCAGCTTCACAGGAGGCTTGGACACCCAACGCAACCCATTCCCCGATATTCCACCACCCATACGTTCCCCAAACACAACCTGTTCCCCCAGTGCAATATTCGACCACTCACCCATAGCCCCCAACTGCGCAGGTGCGGCTGATGGGTTCCCGTTGTCCACCCTCATGTGGCTGATGGGTTCCCCAGATCCACCCTCATCCCCCCCCCCCCCCCCCCCCCATTCGCCTCTTGCCCTTCCCCCCCCCCCCCCCCCCACACTCGATCCCCATTCAACCACCCCCTATCCACTCTTAGCGGCTCTACGGCGGCGCAGCCATTCACCCCCATTGGGTTCTCATTGTGACGGGCACGGCAAGTAAACAGGGATTTTTTAAAGCTTAAAATGTTAACACCTCTGAAAATATAACAACAATTTAAATGTTAAAGATGAGATTTATTCAGTCCATTCTTTCTTGTTGGTAGCCAAAAATGCTGGAGAAACTCAGCGGTTGAGGCAGCATCTGTGGAGCGAAGGAAAAGGTGACGTTTCAGGTTGAGATCCTTCTTCAGACTTTCTTGTTGCGTCTCTTGTTGTGTTCTGCAGCCGGGAGAGGGGGACGGCTTCAGGCGGGGGCTGTTGGGAGCCGGTGGGGGGAGCGCCTTCAGCAGGGGGAGAGCCACTGCTTCAGGCAGGGGCTGTCGGGGGGGACAGTGGGGGGGGGGGGGGGAGGGAGCTGGTGGGGAGAATCCTGCAGCTGGGGACCGGACTGCTACAGGCGGGGGCTGGTGAGGGGGGGGGGGGTGTCCTGCAACGGAGGAGGGAGACGACTTCAGGAGGGGGGCTCTCGGGGACAGGCTTCAGGAGGGGGCTGTCGGGGGCCGGCTTCAGGAGGGGGCTATCGGAGGGCGGGGGGGGAGGGGGGGGGGGGGGGGCATCCTACAGCCAGGGGAGGGGGACCACTTCAGGAAGGGGCCGTTGGAGACGGGGTGAGAGCGTCCTGCAGCCGTCGGAGGGGGACAGCCTCATACAGGGGCTGTCGAGGGGTTGTGGGGGAGAGCAGGGTATCTTGGGGGAGGGGGGCAGGAGCTAGCGAGGGGGATCAGAGGGGAAGGGGCTGGAGCTGACGGTGTGATGTGGACTGACAGCGGGCACTGGTCGCTGGACGTTCTCCGCCAGGATCAGATTCTCTGTTTTCCGTTTGGCGACATTTACTGTGCAGGGCTTTTATCTGGAATATAGGGCTCTGGTGAGACCACATCTGAAGTAACACGACATCTACTCAATCTTTGATATTGAGAACAGCTGTCTTCCTAAACTGACATTTGACCTATTTTAAGATAATTTACAACAATGTTTAATGCCATATACTCTTGATATTAAATTAAAGAACATGCTTTGGTTTAATTAATTTAAAGTGAATAATCTGAAATGTGCCCTATTTGGTGAAGTTTTACTTTTTGCACGCTTACATTTAAAACTAGTTATTTTTTTAATGTAGTCTCCATGTCTTTGGTCGAGTTGAGGGAGTTAAATCACATTGCAGTAAACTGTAAATAACAGTGCATACTCTTTATGAAGATTTAAAGCATAATAACAAACTATCTTTAACTGTTCTGCATGTGTATAAAAATAACTGCAAAAAAATAATTATCTTACCATGTGTGAATGAGAGTTCTTACCTGCTGAAGTGCATACCTTCTAATCTTACCTTTCTAAGATTAGAAAAGGATATTCAGAATGACTTAGCAATGCTCATTCTGATTTGATACTTGGCTTTACTTGCAGTCATTGCTGATAACCCCCTTTTGCAAAGCTAACTTGAATGGAACGAGTTTTGAACAAAAAACTGCAAATAAAATTGGAAATTTTTGGAAACATCAAACAACATTTGTGGCAAGTGTTACAGTGCCCTCCATAATGTTTGGGACAAAGACACATCATTTATTTATGTACTCCACAATTTGAGATTTGTAATAGAAAAAATCATATGTGGTTAAAGTGCACATTGTCAGATTTTAATAAAGGCTATTTATATACATTTTGATTTCACCATTTAGAAATTACAGCAGTGTTTATACACAGTCCCCCCCTTTTCAGCATACCATAATGTTTGGGATGCAGCAATGTCATGTAAATTAAAGTAGTCGTGTTTAGTATTTTGGTGCATATCCTTTGCATGCAATGACTGCTTGAAGTCTGATTCATGGACATCACCAGTTGCTGGGTGTCTTCTCTGGTGATGCTCTGCCGGGCCTGTATTGCAGCCTTCTTTAGCTTATGCTTGTTTTGGGGGCTAATCCCCTTCAGTTTTCTCTTCAGCATATAAAAGGCATGCTCAATTGGGTTCAGATCGGGTGATTGCCTTGGCCAGCAAGAAATGACAATTTATTCACCTTGAAAAACTCCTTTGTTGCTTTAGCAGTATGTTTGGGATCATTGTCTTGCTGTAGAATGAACCGCCAGCCAATGTTTAGAGGCATTTGTTTGAATTTCAGCAGATAGGATGTGTCCATACACTTCATAATTAATTATGCTCCTACCATTAGCAGTTACATCATCAATGAAGATAAGTGAGCCAGTACCTTCAGCAGCCATACATGCCCAGGCCATAACACCCCCAGCACCGTGTTTCACAGATGAGGTGATATGCTTTGGATCATGAGCAGATTCTTCGCTCCTCCATACTTTGTTATTGCCATCACTCTGAAATAAGTAAATCTTCGTCTCATCTGTCCACAAGACCTTTTTCCAGAACTGTTCTTGCTCTTTTAAGTACTTGGCAAACTGTAACCTGGTCATTCCTTCAAGCTCGGGAGCGAAAGGAGTTTGGTGATTGGCTGTAAGGTAAGCTCTTGGGAATTTATTTTGTCTCCTTACAAGAGAGGCTAGTTTAAAACCGGGTGCGACCAGCTAGGAACACATTCCTTGCAGCTCGGGAGCAGCAGGAGGGAGTTCGGTGATTGGCTGTAAGGTAAGCAATTTGCAAATTGGTTGTGGCAAATTGGGCAATTTATCAGCCAATATAAGCAAGGTTTGCTGTTGGGTAGTGCCTTGTTGAGGAAAGTGCCTTGTGAGAAAAGTGTGAGTCTTTAGCTCGAGAGTCTTCGGCGAGGAGGCTGAGGAGAGGAGACTACGCAAAAAGCTGGAGAGGATGGGACGCAGTGAACACATGATGGGTAAAATGAGGCAGTGTGATGCTTGCAGGATGTGGGAGGCCAGGGACACCGATGGAGCCACTGGCTGCTACAACTGTGGTAAGTGTGTCCAGGTTCAACTCCTGAAGGACCGCGTTGGGGCACTGGAGAAGCAGCTGGATGACCTCAGGGCAATCCGGGAAAACAAGAGTTTCCTGGACAGGACCTTCAGTGTGGTTGTCACGACGAGGAGACGGGAAGAACGAAGGTGTATGACTGAGAGAAAGGGTAGTAGACCGACGTCGGGCAGAGCCATAGTGATGGGAGATTCCATTGTCCAAGGTGCAGACTGAGATTCTGTGGCGGCAGGCGAGACTCAATGATGGTGTGTTGCCTCCCTGGTGCCAGGGTTCAAGATAGCACAAACCAAATTCAGAACATCCTCGAAAGGGAAGGTAAACAGACGGCAGTAGTTGTGCACGTAGGCACAAACGACATAGGGATGAAGAGGAAGGAGGTTCTGTCACGCAAGTTTAGAGAGTTAAGGGGCTGTCCCATTTGGGTTACCTAATCTAAGAGTTAAGAACAGTGTCTTCAACCTTCAAGCTCGAGGGCTCTCGCCTGGAAAGCCTCAAGCTGGAACGACCGTCTGCGTTGAAACCGCGAGCTGGATCGACCGACCGCACACACATCGCAAAGGCAGGGGCCGGGGAAAGCGGGGGGAGCGCTGTCTGAAATTCACACCCACGATGAAGAAGAAGGTAAACGGCTGCCACAGTGTATGGTAAGTCCTTTAGAGAGCGCGGGGGGGGGGGGGTTGGGGGGGAGGGAAGGGGGGCAAAGGGGGGGAGAAGGGGGGAGATGCGGGAGAGAGAGGGGGAGATGGGGAGAGAAGGGAGGAGATGGAAAGAAAAGTGGGAGGAGAAGGGGAAAAGGAGAGAGAAGGGGGGTGAAGGGGAGAGAAAGGGAGAATGAGTGCAGACACTTAAGAAGTATTATAAAGTTTAGCAGGCATTTAACCTAACAGTCAGTTTTTTTTGGTCCTGAAAACTTTAATGAGCCAATCAAAATGCCCGGTCAGCGAAGGAGATTGTCTACGGCTGCCCTCAACTGCCCGTAACTACATAGCGACCCCACTCCACTGCACTACGAGTTCAAATGAACCATGCCGAACAATTTTTATTCGCTGACATTTTTTCAACATGCTGAAAATATTTCTGCAACCTAGCTGAGGGCACGAGTATTCGGAAACTTCCCTCGAACATGAAGGAGAGTTCCAGCGACCTCATAGGACCTCCTAGGACCACGTGTCGACCATGCTGCAAGTTTGAAGGTCGAAGACGCTCATCTAAACTCGCAGATTAGGACAAGTGGGACAGCCTCTTAAGGAAGAAGACTGAAAAGCAGGACTTCTTGGGTGGCTATCTCCGGATTGCTTCCTGTGCCTCGTGCTAGTGAGGACAGGAACAGGGTGATAGGTGGTCTGAATGTGTGGCTGAGAGGCTGATGAAGGGAACAAGGATTTAGATTTTTAGACCACTGGAATCTCTTCTGGAGTAGGGGTGACCTGTATAAAACGAACAGGTTACACCTTAACTGGAGGGAAACCAACGTTTTGGCAGGTAGGTTTACTGGGGCTACATGTGTGGGTTTAAACTAAATAGTGGGGGGGGGGGGGGGGATTGACAAATTGGGAGTATAAAGATGTAGTTGAAGTAGCAATGTTACAAAATTTTGAGATTTAAAAAATCAAGTCTGCAATTTATCACATCAGATAAAGCATAACAATAAGTTTAATTTGACACCAAATTCACTTTCATATCTCAAGTATTAAAAAAGTTATGACCATTTTCATACTCGGAAATTAGCATCTTGTTCCCTATTGATTTTCAATGGACATTACAAAAAAGCTGTGATCTTGGATAGTCAAACGCCCATTTCTTAAGGAAAGATTAACATTTTTAAATAGCCTAAGTGTCCAAAGATTATTCACAAATAATTCACAATATAACATGATTTTTATATCTAATTTACATTAATTTATAGGCCAAATGGAAGGAATTTAGTGTTCAATTGCTGTAAATAAATGCCCATTTAAATCGGCTTTCTAGTGGGTTCATGTGGAACGCGCTGGTTTAGAACGTTGACATAGCGCTGGATTAGTGCCCTCAAATGCCGAGAAAAATACTGCGGGATATAAAAAGCCCAAAATGAACTATTCGTTATAGATAACTTGATATATAGGGTTATATATATGCCCCATTTAATGTAAAAATAAGGTACATACCTTTAATTGTTTGCTTTATAAAACCCTGGGGCTGCGAGAGGTTGCGAAATCAGAGAGTAATTTTAAAACTATTATAACTATATTATCGAGGCCTATAAAACTAATAATACCTTTTGCGACCGGGTCTTGCAGCGATTTTTCGTTAATGATTTACTAGGCTGAACATGTGCGATTAGTACAGCCTAGTAAAAATCGCGTTTTAAACCCGCCCCCTCCAAACAGCGCCAAAATCGCCGACATGGCTGAGGGCAGATTCCCAATGACGATTCAGGTAGGTTTTGTAACATACCTAGTTGAAGGGGAAGCGAGTTCAGGAAAAGTTACAAAAGACTCCCGAATTAATGGGAAGGAATGTTCGAGAAGGGATAAGAGAGTAAGGTCAGGGCCAATTGCAAGCGATGCAAGAGGGGAGGTGAATACCGAGGTCAAAGTGTTGTATATGAAAGCGCAAAGTATAAGCAAATAAAGTGGACGAGCTTGAGGCTCAGTGAGAAATTGGCAAGTATGATGTTGTGGGAATTACAGAGACATGGCTGCGAGGGCCAGGGCTGGGAACTGAATATCCAAGGGTATAAAAAACCCTTTCTGGCTTAAGTCCTCCCTCCACCACCTCCAGTTTAATATCCATTTTGAATATTTTGGAGGACCAAGAAACCAAGAACCAAGAACCAAGTATATCTCCTATCGAAAAGACAGACAGGTGGGCAGAGGGGGCAGGGTAGCTCTGTTGTTGAGGAATGAAATTCAGTCCCTAGGGGTGACATTGAAACAGGAGATGTGGAGTCAGTATGGATAGAACTAAGGAATTGTAAGGATATAAAGACCCTAATGGCTTATCTACAGGCCCCCAAACAGTATCCTGGATACAGGGTGCCAGTTGAATCAGGAGTTAAAATTGACATATAGTAAAGGTAATGCTATGGTTGTTATGGGAGATTTCAACATGCAGGTAGACTGGGAAAATCTGGTTGGGACTGGACCCCATGAAAGGGAGTTTGTGGAGTGCCTCTGTGATGGATTCTTAGAGCAGTTTTGTCCCAAACATTATGGAGGGCACTGGAAAATGGGACATTGGAAAGGTTGAGATTTTTCTTCTGGAATGTAGGAGTTCATAGAGGTATACATACAAAATTATGTTGGTGTCTAATAACTAGAAGGGAAAGGTCTAAATGGGACCAGAGGGGCAACATTTTGTACACAGAGTTGGTGGGCATGTAGAACAAGCTGCCAAATCATCTGGTGGTACATGGTTTCAAACTTTAATATCTTCTGCTTGACAGGAGAGGGAAGTAGAGAGAATGACGGGAGAAGAGTGATACTTGATTATGTTGACTGTTTTTCCGAAGCAGCATGTAGATGATGTTTATGGGGTGTGGGAAGGCTAGTTTGTGCAATGGACTGGACTGCATCCTTAACTTTCTGTAATTTCTCACGGTCTTGGGCTGAGCAGTTCCCTAACTAAGCTGTGATTTGGCCCAATGAGATGCTTTTTGTGGTGCCTCTGTACAAATTGGGACGAATCATTGGTGACACGTTGAATTTCCTTCATTTTTAGAGGAAGTAGAATAGGACAAATTGTTCATGATATTCACATGCTGGGATTTGAAGCTCTCAATCATCTCCACTTCAGCACAATTGATACAGACTGGGGTGTGCTCTACACTACTTCCTGAAGTTGATGACCAACTCATTTGTTTTCTTGACATGGAGGGAGTGATTGATATCTACCACACCACTGATACCACTAAACTCTGCCTCCTCATAATTTCAGATCGAGTAGTGGTGTCATCTGTAAACTTAAAGATAGAGTTAGAGCAGAATTTAGCCACAGTCATGAGTGCACAGGGACTGAATTAAGGGTCTGAATTCGCATAGAGGAAGATTTGCTCCTTACTGACTGTGGTCTATGGATTAGGAAGTCAAGGATCCAATTGCAAACGTGCTGAGTCCTACGTCCAAGATTTTGCTTGAAATCATGGTGTTGAATAAATAAAGGGGAAATAAATGGGGCACAAAAAAGAGGGGGAAGGAAGAATTTAGTTAGTTAGGTTGTAAGCTACCTACGCAGAGTAAGTGGTACTGTTCCTCGAGTTTGTGTCAGGCATCATCCTGGCAATGGAGGTAGCCTAGGACAGGTGGTCAGTGTGGGAAGTGGGGTTAAAATGGTCAATAAACAGTTCACACCCGCTGAGTTTCTCCAGCATTTATGTCTACCTTAGATTTTCCAGCATCTACAGTTCCTTCTTAGACTTTTGCGGTGATGGCGGCATCTGCGGTTCCTTTCTGTTCCCCGGGCGAGGGGGGGAGTGTCCTGGCCCATGGCGGCTCCTGATAAGTGATATGTTCCCTCCGCGGGTGCTGCCTTCAGAGCGTGTGGGTAGTTTGTCCAGGGGTAAAGTTGCGGGGAGCGCAGGAGGGTTGAGAAAGAGGGGGTCGGCCAGGGATCAGTGGGCGATGGATAACAGGACCATATGTCAGTGCGAGTAACCTTAATTGATCCCTTGTTCGTGGGACACAGGAGTAAGCTCCACTGCCCACCGTGATATTATCCATTACTCGCTGACCCGCTCCGCTCTATGATCTCTTGAACTGGTCCCCTCACTGTTCAGACGGAGAGCACTGCCAGCGGTGAGCGGGCCGGCAGAAGGCGCTGAGATGGCAGTCGGTTTGGCTGGCCGGTGCTTCCCTCCCCGGCCACAATGCGGTGGCGCCCGGAGCACCACGGCAGCGGTGAGTGAGTGTTACTGGCATGAACCCGATCCCCTCCTTCTCAACGCTCCTTCCCTCCTCGCAACTTTACCCCTGGCTAGACTGTGAAAGGAACTCTCCCCCGAATTGTCATGTTACTCAAGACACGTGACTCATTTATAATTATTTATTTATATTTCTATGAAAATAGTTCCCAATCAGGCCCCGCACCTCCTAAGGCCGGCACTGCTGATGAGGTGAAGAGAGCAGGTTAAAGCAAAACAGGAAATTTCCTGACAAGGAGTCAAATTAAAATGAAAATTACGGCACCCAAGAGAGGATGTGAAAATATTTGGAAATTAAAATTCAAAGATGTTTTATTTACATACAGAGCAAGAGAATAACTCGGAACTGAGTGCCACTGTGATCCTAAAAGGTTGTGTGAAGGCAAGAGGAAATGGATAAGGTTAATTTTGTGACACTCTTTACAACAGATGATGTTGCTAAGAGGGAAATAAGAAGTGAAAGCCATTAAAATCTTTAATTTATAAAGTACAGTTTAATCTGACATTATCCGGCCTTGCTGGCAGTTGGCTGCCTAACCACCCACATAAATCTACCTGTCAATGTACGTAGTCAGCCTTTGGAAAAACTAAGTGTGGAAACGGACATTTAGCCTTCAAAATATTTAAAATAACTTGGACAAGCTTATTTGGATACACTGACATCCTGCTATTGATTTTTGTTCATTCTTAAATATTTTAAAAATGCATCAGACCATTTCAATTAAATAGAAACTTTAATTTTCGGCAGTGCAAACAAAACATTGGTAATTTAAAAGAGAAGCATAAAAATATAAAAATTTCCTGAATTTATTTAATTATAGAAAAAAAAACATTGATCAAGTAATTGAAGAACTGATAATGTAAATATATACAAACTATATTTAATTTTGATGGTAAACAATGGTAATGGCAAAGTCATTTTATTCTGAATAAACAAATACACGTACTTCTGTACATCATCAGGAATCAAACAGTAATATAGTTATAGGAAATAAAAAAATGGGGAAGAGGATCAAAATTAAATTTCCAGCCACAAATTCCAATCACGAGTTGATACGGGATTTTATATTTAAGACGGTCAAATTACTGAACAAAACTGGGTATCAAACATTAACAAAATAGGGACAAATAAATTTGAACTTTAAGGGTGGGGACAAATTTACTTTCGTAAAGTTGCCCTGGGTAAACGGGACGAAAAAGATTGTGAACCTATGGACTAGACCAAGTGGGACCCGATGTGCCCCGTTCCCACAATAGAATATTTCACTACACACCCATAGACCCCAACAGGTGTGGCTGAGGGGTTCCCGTTATGACGCGAGTCACGGCAACCCTCTACCAACTGCACCTAGCCATCCCTCTTCCTACTCCCACCCCCCTCGTCCATTCCCCCCCTATCCCCCAGCACTCCCTGTCTCCCTCATCTTCACCCTCCCTCTTCTTTCCTCTCCTCTCTCCTCCTCCCCTCCCTCTCCTTTCCCCTACCCTCCTTCCATAACCCATGTCCCCTCCGTATCCCTCTCCACTCTGTCTACCTCCCTGGTTCCCCACTCCTCATCTCCCCCCTATCCCACGCCCCCCCCCCCCATATCCCTCACCTCCCCCCACTGCCCTCTCCCTCTATCCCCCCCTCCCTACCTCCCCCCCCCTCCTCTCCATCCCCCCCCCCTCCCCCCCTCTCCCTCCTTACCTCTCCCACTTTCCTCTCCCTACTGCCCTCCTCTCCCTCTATCCCCCTGATCCCCCGCTCCTCACCTCCCCCCAATCCCACTCCCCGCAATGCAAATCACGTGTTTTTAAAATGAAACCTCCCCAGCCCCACAATGAAAATCACTTAAAAAAAAAACCGTCAAGCTGGATTTCAGAGCCACTCAATCGATCCCATGTGGGGTGGGGTGGGGGAGGCAGCGTCAGATGGGACCTGGACTAATCGGGTCTCGAGCAGGATGTCGGAGCCTATCAATCAGCCCCACGTGGGTGGGGGTGGGGGGTTCGGCGTTGCTCCCAACCTCCCTCTTCCTGGCCCTATCTTCCATTCCCCTCATCCCTCAGCACTCCCTCCTACTCATCTTCACCCTCCCTCTTCTTTCCCCTCTCCTCCCCTCCCTCACCTTTCCATTCCCCTACTCTGTCACTGCCTCCCTCCCTCCATAACTCCTCTACCCTCCCTACCCCTCTCCTCTCCTATCCCCCTTCTCCCCCCACTCCACACCTCTCCGCTATCCCACCCCCCCACAATGAAAATTGTGATTTTTTTTTTGTAAATGAATATTATGAAGTCAGTGTGAATGAAAACGGAAGAATTTGAAAAAGCGGATTTTTTTTAAATGGCGATTTTTAATGTAAATGAGATTCGGGATCCCATTGTGACATCATACGCTGCCAACGGCCAGTGCAAGTGGAAGTGATTTATGGTTTTTGTAAAGTTTAAAATGTGAATAACTTGTAAAATATCCCATCAACCTGAACAAAACTTGCCACAGGACATCACAGGACAATGGTGAGTAAGGTGGGCCAAACATGTAGCTCAATCGTGTACCGTTTTAGCGTAGTTTCGGGATCAAACACTCACACATTTAAACAAACAAGATGGAAGTTTTACTAATATATATAGATGATTGTAAGATGAAATCATGGCAGCATCTATCTATATCACTAAAACTCTCATCTTGTTTGTTTGCGAGTGAGTGAGTCCTGGAAACGGCGCCAAAACGGTACACGATAGCGCTACAATTTTTGGCTCACCTTACATACCATTACTTCTGGGGTGTGCAATAACCACGTTTCGTTCAGATTGTTGTTATATTTTATAAGTTATTGACATTTTAAACTTTATAAAAATCACTTTTCCACTTGCTCTGCCCATCAGCCATGTTACAATTACATCACAATGGGATCCTGAATCTCATTTACATTTTAAAAATCGCGATTTTCAAAATAAAATCCGTTTTAAACAAAATCTTCAATTTTCATTAACAGCTGACATTTTTCATTGTGGGCGGGTGGGATAGGGGTGAGGTTTCATTTTTTAAAAACATCGCGATTTCCATTGTGGGGGTTGGGTTAGGGGGGAAATTTCATTTGGAAAAAAAAGGCGATTTTCATTATGGGGGGATGGGATAGGGGGGAGGTGAAGAGTGGGGGAGCAGGGGGGTAAAGGGAGAGGAAGGGGAGAGGAGTTATGGAGGTGAAGAAGTGAGTGAGGGTAGGGGTGATGAAGCCGAATTTTAGTTAAAAATATAAGAAGATATTAAATTGGCTTCTGGGCTAGCTTACAGCTTATATTTAGTGTCAAATTAGGCTTTCCTCAGGTTGCGGTGTGTGAGATAATAAATCCTATAACATTGTCTCCCAAGTGACAAGCAGAGAGGAGAAGCTAGAGAGATCTCTTTGATGTAAGATGCCATAAACCAAATGGTCTATGTTTATGAGGGACCAAGTGACAGAGAGGAAGCAGCGAAAAAGCTAGGGTGATCTCTTTGGAGATAAAATGACCTAAAGCAAATGGCCAATGTTTTTAGTATATCTTGTACCATTTAAACAAAAGGCCTTTGATGTGATGCATTCTGTGGAAACCTTTTCCTGTACCTCTGACCATGACTAATGTCTGTGGAATGTGCTAAGGGGACAAAAAAAAACCTATTTAAGGCAATGTAATTCTGTTGTTCAGCGAAGGTGGACGGAGGACGGTCAAGTGTCTGCATTGGTCACTTGACTGGAATTCTCCCTCCCTTCCATCAGCCGATGTTAAGTAAAGTTTTGAACTGGTCTACCAAACAGTTTGTGTGGTGTCTGTTTATTAAGAAGCGAACCTGGTTTAGTAGTTAAGAAAAGTAGCTTTTTCAGGGGAAGGGAGAATTGAGGGAGAGAGTTGGGGAAGGGAGGTGGAGAGGGGAAAGGAGGGAGGGGGGAGGGGTGGGAAGGGCTGGGGCTGAGGGAATGGAGGAGGATAGGGGTCAAAAGAGGATTGGGGAGGGTTGCCGTAACTCGCGTCATAATGGAGATCTCTGGCATCACAACAGGAACCCCTCAGCCGCACCTGAGCAGTTGGGGGCTATGGGTCAATGGTGAATATTACTTTGGGGGATGGGCCCAACAGGTTCGACCTGGTCTAGTTGAAAATAAGTGATAAATTTGAATAAAAGCAAAGTGATGGGTGTTAAATCAAAAAAATATATACTGTCTTTGTGTGGTGTACTGGCATGATATTCTTGCTGGAGATCTGAGGTGGGGACAATTCATGATCAGCACAGCAGTTTATTCCTGACAGATACAATGCCCGCATTGATCTAGATTGAAATGTGGTTGGATGTGAAGCTTCAGATGCAGAGAAAGTAAAAATTGGCAAGATATGTAGGGTAGGGTTGTAGAGCACGGGGTAGAGTTTGGTCGGGTTGTAGTAGTTAGCTGTGTTGAGTAGGCTTTTGTTGTTTAGCAGTGTTGAGGATTGTGCAATAAAGTGACAAAACAGTGAATACAGTGAAAATCCAGAATCATAGTTTGAACGCCAGTCTGAGCACGGGGTAGCCGACTTCCAGAATTACATCGCTGGATCTCCGTGGACACGGAACCGGTAGAGGCATGTGTATTCTGGATGGCCCCAGTTCTTATGCACCCGCAGTTCGATGACTTTGTATGCGGGAGCATCTTTATTCTACAAAGCAAAAGAACATGATGACAGATCAGGGAACCTGTGCTTCAGTATGAACGTACTGTAGGCAGGAGTGAAGATGGATTATCCACAAACCAGACTTGAAACATCCTGCTGATCATGGATTTCAGGACATTCTATTCAATTACATACAGCATTGATAACAAGCATTTTGTCATGGAAAAGGTAGATGTTTTACAGAGGTATGAGAAGAACATGGATCTCAAATTACAGCAGGAAATACTAGGAGCAACAGCTTTATTCCATGTAGCATTGTGGATGGGGAGAGAACATGCTTACTTACACAGGCTTGCTTTGTGGCAACTGACAAATTGTGAATAAAGTGGCCAAGAAAAATAAACTTCTATCCTGGAAAGATAAAATGCTGGAGTAACTCAGTGGGTCAGGCAGCATTCCTGGACCTGCCTGATCTGCTGAGTTACTCCAGCATTTTGCGTCTTTCTTTGGTAAACCAGCATCTGCAGGTTCTTGTTTCTACAATCTGTAATCTGGTTTCATTATTGGTTTAGCAAGTTTGAAACATGTAGATGCTTCAAGTAGATCAGCCACTGATCCAGCTCTCCTCGGTTTTCCCTATCTTTGCACCTGAAAACATGTTTATTCTAGACCAGATTGCATGAATGGTCAATTAAAAAAGGTATCTCTGCACACCTGCTGCCTGACCCGAGTATTTCTAGCATTGTGTTTCAGTCCTCCATCACCTGCAGATTTGCAATTTTCTATTTTTAACTAGTCATTTGTTCCAGTCAATACGATATTTGCGATAATACGAGCCTGAAGAAGGGTCTTGACCCAAAACGCCTCCCATTCCTTTTCTCCAAAGATGCTGCCTGTCCCACTGAGCATTTCTTTCTTACACAATGTGCTATTTGCAAATCACAAACTTCTGACATACTTGCCAAACATATTTAATCTTTAGCAAAAGACAAATGTGAGAGAACTTACTGACAGTCCATCTGATCCCTTGGGTCAGATCTTACAGCCAAGACCCATGAGCATTACTGAAGGGGGCTGCAAATCTGTTCAGTTGAGAAGGGATCAGCTGCAAGCAAGATTGGGGAAAGGGGGTTGGACAGGAATCTACAATAGGGCCTCAATTGTAAGTCTTAGCTGATCAGTGGCACAGGAACAAGAATGATTGGGGTTAGATCTTGGTGATCAAGAGGGCAGTACAGGGCCGACCTTAGGTTCCAACCAGTGTTGCATTGTTAAGGTAGAAATAAATTGTGGAGAACAATACATCCAGAATGAAGGAGCTCGGGTAAATTAGCATTAGTAAAACAAAAAAGTAACTAAAGATGATAAATTTCCATGGCTGGACAAACTGCATCTTAATGTTTTGAAAGATGGCAATAGCAACAGTGTCATCTTTCAAAATTCCATAAATTGTAGGCTTTTCCCACAAAACAGAAGGTAGCAAATTCCAGAATGGAGGGAGATTAAAAAAATGGAAAGTTACAGATCAATCTGCCTTTTAGAGTTATGGAAAATAATGCAATCTATTAATACAGAAGTAGTAACACGAGGCTTAAAATAAATAGGCTGAGTAGGGTCAAGTTTTATTTTCAATGACAAATGTTTAACAAATACATTCAAGGTTTTTTTTTATGGTTTAACTAGCAGGAGTAAGATGGTGTGTATTTAGACTTTCAGAAATTGTCCAACTAAGTCCCATTTATAATTTGGACAAAGGGATCAAAATGTATGGAAGTTTGCTAACCAAAGCAGGGTGGCTGTGTGAGCTGAACAGGATTAGGAGAGGCTTCTTTGGATAATGATAGGTTAAATGAATGAGCAGGGACATGCAGATGAAATATCATGCAGAAAAATGGTTGGAAGAAACATTAAAAAGTATGTTGTTTATCCTGGGCATGATCAACTTGGTTGAACGTCTGTGGCAATGCCCCAAAAGAAGAAAGAACAACAACACCCTGCAAAGACCAATGCGGAGACCACATCAGATGCACAACGGGGATAATCACAGTAAATACTGCAGTTTCCAGGGTAAAAGGGATTTCAAGACACTGCATAAAAACAGCAACGTGCCAGAATTTCAAGCTTTAGTTGCCTTCACTGGAGTTCATCCCCTTTCACTCACTAGTGGCTCCTTGATCATGTGATTGATCTTTGCCACCTTGATCTTCATTAATGGAATGAATCAGCTTGGCATTCTATAAAGCCTTTGCCTAAAGCAAATATGGTTTAAGTGAGAAAAAGGTGGCATGGAGGCGCAGCGATAGAGTTGCTGCCTTACAACTCTGGGTTCCAGAGTTTACATTCTCCCCGTAGGTTTTCTTCGAGATCTTCGGTTTCCTTCCACACCAAATACATGTTTGTAGGTTAATTGTGTTGGTATAAATGTAAATTGTCCCTCGTGTGGGTCTTGTGAGTCTGTGGAATTCTCTGCCTCAGGGGACAGTGGAGGCAGGTTCTCTGGAAACTTTCAAGAGAGAGCTAGATAGGGCTCTTGAAGATAGGGGATATGGGGAAAAGGCAGGAATGGGATACTGAATGTGTATGATCAGCCATGATCACATTGAATGACGGTGCTGGCTTGAAGGGCCGTATGGCCTCCTCCTGCACCTATTGTCTATTGATAGTGTGAGTGTGCGGGGATCGCTGGTTGGTGCGGACTAAGGGCCTGTTTCAGCACTGCATCTCTAAGCTAAACTAAAACATGGGTGAAGTCAGCACCAAAACTCAGAATCACAGTTCAAACACCAGTATCAAACTGGTGTCAAACCTGACATCAAACTGTCAAATATTGGCACATGCCAGATTTTGGTTAACAGTTACTACATCGCAAAGCATATTTTTGTAAAAGATAGATAAATATTTGAGGCAAAGGAAAATTAAAGCTTACAGGAAAAGGCCAAGGTTATATGATTGTTCCAGCAAATAATCAATGATCCTTTATGCACTTCCATACCTGCACTTCAAACGTCTGGATGGAATCCCCTTCCTCGTTATAGGTGTATTTTCCCAAAAGGACCCCTTCGGCTTGATTTTCATCATCCAAGCCCTGTGAACAAGTAGAAATTAGCAAGCTTTGCACACAGAAAATTACTCTCCAGTCACCCCAACAATTATACAAGCTGGTGAAAGTAGGACTTTCACCCTTGCCTGGAAAAAAAGCTTGGTTGAATATATAAAGTCATTTCATTTCAAACATAACTAGTAGTTCCCTAAAAGTCAATTGGAAAAATGTCATCACCTCATTTAGCACATGAATGAATCTGTACACAATCAAACAGAATGAAACGGTGGTAGAATCAGTGTGTCCCACCACAGGGGCCTCATCAGGCACCTCTATACCCCACAGAACTAAAGTGGAAGCAAGTCATCCTCAATCCTGAAAGAATACCAGTGAAGAATTGTTCACCCGCACTCAGGAAAGCACTTGCCATAAAAATTGTCGTTAGTATGTGTAGGGTGTGTTAACTTTAATCTCATCTATTGGTTGTAAAGTTGCTTAATCACTGTATGAAGCTTTTGTGGTTAACAGTGTTGAGGATTGTGCAATAAAGTGACAAAACTCAGTGAAGACAGTGAAAACCCAGAATCACAGTTCAAATACCAGTATGAGCAACTTGTGTAGCATGGAAGATTGAAGATTATATTAGTGGGCCTTCTATTTGAGGGGTTATTGTTCTGGACTGTGAAATGGAATTTGCTCATTTTTAACAGAACTTGTTAATCCTATTGACGTGGATTGTGGGAACACTCGGGACCCTGAACATGGAATCCAATGTCCAAGAAAGCCTTGCCATGTTCAGCAGCATGTTCCAGACAAACATCAAGGTTCCCAAATACACACTCATATTCTATAGGTTTCACTCACATAAACAGAGAAGTCTTGAGGGGCACTTCTAATTGATCCACCCAGAGAAATTGATCTGGGAATGTGCTCTAGGGTAAAGGCTGTAGGCCAGATCCATTCAGCAAGCTCGATGACAACAAAGCCTTGGGAGCCTTTAAATGGCCAACAGTTCCCAGGATGAACCTCCGGCTGCAAGAGAGAACAAGAACAAAAAAATTAGGAAAGAATCTCAGTTTCATTTAGATATTCAGCGCGGAAACAGGAAATATTAACACTGGTGGCCGATTATGAAAAGGGGAGATGCAACGAGACCTGGGTGTCATGGTACACCAGTCATTGAAAGTAGGAATGCAGGTGCAGCAGGCAGTTAAGAAAGCAAATGGTATGTTAGCATTCATAGCAAAAGGATTTGAGTATAAGAGCAGGGAGGTTCTACTGCAGTTGTACAGGATCTTGGTGAGACCACACCTGGAGTATTGCGTACAGTTTTGGTCTCCTAATCTGAGGAAAGACATTTTTGCCATAGAGGGAGTACAGAGAACGTTCACCAGACTGATTCCTGGGATGGCAGGACTTTCATATGAGGAAAGACTGGATAGACTCGGCTTGTACACGTTGGAATTCAGAAGACTGAGGGGGGATCTTATAGAAACTTACAAAATTCTTAAGGGGTTGGACAGGCTAGATGCAGGAAGATTATTCCCGATGTTGGGGAAGTCCAGAACTAGGGGTCACAGTTTAAGGATAAGAGGGAAGACTTTTAGGACCGAGATGAGGAAATCATTTTTTACACAGAGAGTGGTGAATCTGTGGAATTCTCTGCCACAGAAGGTAGTTGAGGCCAGTTCATTGGCTATATTTAAGAGGGAGTTAGATGTGGCCCTTGTGGCTAAAGGGATCAGGGGGTATGGAGAGAAGGCAGGGATGGGATACTGAGTTGGATGATCAGCCATGATCATATCAAATGGCGGTGCAGGCTCGAAGGGCCGAATGGCCTACTCCTGCACCTATTTTCTATGTTTAACCTACACACACTCGGGACAATTTTGTTTTACATTTACCAAGCCAATTAACCTACAAACCTGTCCGTCTTTGGAGAGTTGGAGGAAAAAACTCACGGGGAGAACATACAAACTCCGTACAGGCAGCACCCAGGGTTGGGATCGAACCGGGGTCTCTGGCGCTGTAAGGCAACAACTCTACTACTGTGCTGCCCACAATTATCCCCTTTGCTTTCAACAGAACACTGATTCTTCCGAAAGGGACAGGAGTTGGATTTTTGGACACGATCCACGTGAGGATACGAGGATACTTACACAGTAATGAAAGACATAAAGTGGATGTGGAAAGGATGTTACCACTGGTAGGAGGAGTCTAGGACCAGAGGTCATAGTCTCAGAATTAAAGTTGCGCTTTTAGAAAGGAGGAGGAACTTCATTGTCACAGAGGGTTGTGGACGCCAAGTCAGTGGATAATTTTAAGGCAGAGATAGACAAATTCTTGATTAGAACGGGTGTCAAGGGCTATTTTGGTAACAGGGATGGGTTGTTGGGATGGGGGTTACTATGGCAGGAATCTGCAGTATCGACCCCTCAATGTTTTCTGCCAATTTACCTCAACCCTGCACAATGAGAAAACGCGCTACAATTTTCCAGCAAAGCCCATTGGTTCATGGTGTGTCAATTTCCAGCTGCTTTTGGTTCATGGTGTGTCAATTATGAAGTTAATGCAGAAAAAAGGATTTACTGAGACATTTTTAACACACTGCCCCCAAGACAGATACTCTCACACCATCTACAAAGTATCAGGACAAGTACCTGAACCAGCAGGACCTCTGTCTCGGGCAGTGTGATCAAGTGCAACCCAAAATATGCTTTCTCCGATTACCTCTAAATCTTTCTTTGCTTTAAAATCTCAACCCTCTGGACTCGGGCACCTCTGTAAGCTACAGGCAAATGCTGGCAAATGGGATTAGTTGATGGTTGACGTGGACGTGTTGGGCACAAAGGGCCTGTTTCTGTGCTATATGACTCCATAAGTGGATATAAAAAATCTGAACTCAATTGAAGATTTGACAAACACACTGGCAATCTACATCCAGGGGAGAGGAATGGGGACCATAAAGCATCGTAGTTTGGTTAAAGCAGATGGAAGGAGCCCACATTTCCTTAAGGAAGGATATTTTTGCTATGGAGGGAACAAAGCAAAAGTACAGCAGATTAACTGTAGGAATAGCAGGGCTGACGTATGAAGAGTAATCTGGTCAATATTCACTGGAGTTTGGAAGGAATGATCATTTTATAGAACTGGACTGGAAGATTCGAGGTAAGATGTTCCTGATGCTGGGGAGTTTCAGGATCAGGATCACCGTGCGAGGATAAGGTGAGGTCATGTAGAACTCTGATGGGGAGAAATCTCTTCATCCAGAGTGGTGAACCTGAGGAATTCTCTATCATGGAATGCAATTGAAATCAGATCACTGAATATACTCATGAGTTAAATATTGTTCTTGTAGCTCGAGGGACCAAGAGGTATGGGGAGAAAGGTATGGGAAGTCCCCCAACTGGGGACTCAATTTGGATGATCAGCCATGATCATACTGAGGGGTTGAGTGGGCTTGATGGGCCACATTGCTTACTCCTGTTCATAATTTCCATGTTTCTATTCCATATCCCACAACTGTGGTACTGAACAAGCACGCATGGTGGGCCAATGCATGACTTTTTTTGACATGTATATCAATACCTTGCATTCTTCTGACTGGGAAAAACTGTTATGCAGACAGAGTATGTTTCACATAAACCTGGGAAAAGCAGAAGACACACACTAGTTGTGGTGCTCCCAACAGCAAATCTTGAAGTTGTGGACATATAGCGTCCCTATACCTTTCTGCCTCTAGGAGAGGATTCGAAGGTCACTGCTTTCAAGACAGAAGGGAGCAGCAGTACAAGGATTATATACCTGAATGACAGCTCTGGGTGACCGAGATTGGTACCACAGTGGAAAGCCAAACAGACTAAGAAGAGCAGTCTTGGTCTCTAACGTCTCTGAGCAGCGTGTGTGGATCACACTGCCACCTGACAAGAGAAAAAATAATCATTATCATATCACTGAATGGACAAAGTTAATCATGAATCCTTCAAGAAATATACAGGTTTGCAGAGAACTGCAAAACTCTGGCAGAGGGATTGGAAAGTTTTTGCTTGAGTGCTGACCACTAAGAAGAACTTTCCAATTTGTCCAAGAACTCAACACATCCAGCACAACTGTTGAAATAATTGAATGTTACAATCACAATTGTTTAAGTAAACTTGAAAGCTAATTTTCATACAATGTCCAACAGGTTGGAGCACAGAATCCAGCTGAAACTTTAAATACACAGCTGAATGGCCACCAGGTGGCAGTGGTTGGATAAGTACCCTCCCAAATCTCAACCATTTACTTGCTTTCATCATTTTTCCATTCAATACAACTAGAATAAACAAGGAGCTATTTTTTGCAAAAAAAGTACAATGAGAATGATTTCTGTAACATAAAATGGAAGCAAAACTTCCACCAGCTGACCAAGGTATAAAAATATTGTTATTTGTGGGCAGTTAGCTGGGAACATGTGCAACAAATGACTCCTGTCTGCATAGATTCTTTTTCTCAATAATATAAAATCATATAGCATTACATCTGACCTAGTTTAGAGACAATCCAGAAAGGACAATTTATATTGTAGAACATATATTTCTCATATATTGTAGAACATTTATTTACTTAGCATGAACAGGCTCTTTTGTCCCACTGTGTCTGCACCGACCATGATGTCAACCTAACACATCCATCTGACTGGACACGGTCTGCATCCCTCTACTCCCTGTCTGTACATGTATCTGTTCAAATGCCTTTTAAATATTACTATTGTATCTGCTTCCACCACCTCCCCTGACAACACACCTACAGCAGAGCAAGAAAAACTTGCCTCACACATCTCCTTTAAACATCCCCCCCCCCCCTTAACTCGCGTATTTGACATTTCCACCTTGGGGAAAAGACTGCCGTTCCATCTATATATCTCTCATAATTTTATATACTTCTATCAGGTCTCATCTCAGCCTCTGACGCTCCAGCAAAAACATTCCGTTTGTCCAACCTCCCCTTATAGCTAATATTCTATTCTAGCATTCTGTCTAATCCAGGCAGCATCCTGGTGATTCTGCAGATGGCTGAAACCTAAAGTAGATCTTCAGCTTTCTACACAATTCCAATTGTCCAATGTTAGCTTGAGAAGAACCAAGCTTCTATCCACCCTTCAAACCATGAGCTTGTCTTCTTTCCTTGCACTTCTACAGTGTTTAAGATTTCATTCGTCTACCACTAGTTGCATCTTCATCGATCCAGCTGGTGTCGATGTTCATCTCAAATGTCTCCTGGTCTCCAGTCCATCTATTTTGTTCTCACTTTCTCTGCAACTTAAACTTTGCTTCAAGGAATAAAACTGGCTAACCAACAGAAGAGGGGAGCAATTAAATTAGGGCAGCAGTGATGGATCGGTAGACCTCCTGCCTGACAGCACCAGAGACTTGGGTTTGATCCTGACTACGGGTGCTGTCTGTACTGAGTTTTTACATTCTCCCTGTGGCTGCATAGGTTTTCTCCAGGTGCTCTGGTTTCCTCCCACACTCTAAAGATGTACAGGTTTGTAGGTTAATTGTAAGTTGTAAAATTGGCCAGAGGGCAGAATAAGACCCATCTTTTCTTCATACGCATTGAATGACTTGGAGTTCCAGATTTGCAGATGATACTGTGAACAGGAGATATTAATGGAATTGGAGGCAAATACAGAATAGGGTTTGAACAGGCTGGTTACAGCTGTAATTCAAATGTGAAATATTTCTTTTTGAGAGGAGGAATAAGGCAATGTAAACTAGAGGGCACAATTCTAAAAGGAGTGAAGAAACAACAGTGTCTCTGGAATGGGTGACGTTTCGGGTCGAGACCCTTCATCAGACCTTCACGTCCTTCTTACACACGTGGGTGGTTTATGTGTCTAGTTTACTGAAAAAAGGAAGTTTCGGATGTTGTTTAAAAACTCCTGTACCTTCTAAATAACGGCTCAGGGTACAAGAGCAAAGAAGTGATGGGAGAACTTTGTAAAACACAGGCTTGGCCACAGCTGGAGCAATGCATCCAGTCCCGGCTGCCTTGCCCTCAGAAAGGCATGAAGCTTCGGAGAGAGTGCACAAGAGATTAACCAATATGTTTGCAGGGATGATGGAGCAGTGGACAGAATGAAGATAGCCAATGGTGCCCCAGGGCAAGGCCATCCCACTGATGTGAAAGAACACCCCATTCCACAGGATCAAGTCAAACATGACTAAAGTGCCAGCCCACACAACACCCTTTCAGTCTGTTACATTCAGAGTTTTACTTGGCCCGGGCTTTTGTCTGATACTTACCAGCAGATTCCAGTGCATAATCCACCAATCCAACCCTGTCAGCGCTGTACAGTTTCAAGGCTTGCTCCACAATGCTTTTCACTTCCTACCCGAGGAAAAAATAACAATAATCTGGGATAAGAAGGGGGTAGTAGAGTGCAATAGAGTGTAGAGCCCACACACATACAGAAACCAGACGGCAATGCTCCCTTCAACAGTTCCCACAAAATGATCCCTCATCCATTCTCATAATCTGGAATTAGCAAGGTCCAATAAAAGTGAGCAATGGAGAGCCCACATATACTGCATAGAAGGCAGCAGGATTATGTGATCAGGTCAATCATTATTACAGTACATTGACATGGATAGGAGAGGTTTGGAGGGATATGGGGCAAACGCAGGCAGGTGGGACTAGTGTAGCTGGAACATGTTGGCTGGTGTAGATTTATGCAATGTTCTATTCAGTTTGACATTGCGTTACTATCTGTCCTTCACAGAAAGGTTCCTGTAGAAAACTACCTGTGACCACAAGTGATCAACATAGAACGAGGTACAGGCACTGTGGGAGAAGGACTTGATAGATCCCATCAGATGGCTCCCCAAGCAGATCGAGGAACTCGGCAACAGTAGTGTGAGGAGCCCTCCCAGTCAAACCCTGCCTGCTCGGTCAGAAAAGCACCCCACTGCACGCTGCCATTGAGCTGGTTGTGGTGTGGACAACATTCACCTCCTTATGCACTGGGTGTTTGACAGGAAGGTCAGAAGAAGAATGCAAGGGCTCTTGTCATGGTTCACCCTGAGCAGTTGTGTATCAGTGATCTATGAGCTGTTCACAGGGACGCACAACAAGATAAATGTCAACTGCTGCTGGAAGATCATTATCTCAGCGGAAGACTCACGTTGGTCTGCACAAAAATTGATCTTCCTGTTGGTAAAGGTGTCGGATAAAATGTTGTTAAATTAATTGCTGCCGACTGGCACATTCCAAGGTGCGAGTGTATGTGGTGTGAGGGACACACTGAAGCTCAGTGCAGTCACCGCAGAGGCTGTGGGGGAGTGGCCTTGGTCTAAGGTCTGGCCACCACTAGACACTGAGGGACTCTCAGACACTTCATGGGAGCACTGTTAAGGATGTGGTGTTCATTGACACATTGCAAGCGAAAGTGCTGAATTCATGAAACGTAGAGCAAGACATGCCCCAATTTCATTAACTCTACATATTATGAATACATTACTGTTCTGAACTACAATAATCTGCTCCAGAGTTAGAGCCACTGGATGCTTGCATGCTTGTACCTTCATAATCCCTGCTCTGACAGCTGCCGTGTGTGCCTCCATAGCCGGACCACGATGAAATGAAGCTTCTGCGAGGATCTTCCTCTCCAAGCCTGCAAGGAGGGCCTCAAGTTCCTTGCGCTTCACCAGCTGTGCTGTCAGTGGTTCCCCTTTGCGGTCTTCTGATGAACCGAAGAGCAGCTTGTGGACCAGTGGGAGCAACGTCGTCTCCTTCTAAACACACAAGAGCTGGATAGTCAGTGCTCCTCCTTGTAAACTTTGAAATCAATGCAAAGCAGTATCTTTGTCATCTTAAAAAATGCATTATTTTACAATTGTTGATCCTTTGGCGAGGGAGACAAGGCAAGGGAGTACATTATAGCTGAAAGGATACTGAACCGTGGAGGGGAACAGAAAGATCTTGGAGAGCTTGTTGTGTAGGAAGGAAATGCAGATGCTGGTTTACACTGAAGATAGACACAAAATGCTGGAGTTACTCAGCGGACCAGGCAGCATCTAATGTTCCCTCCTGCTGAGTTACTCCAGCATTTTGTGTCTATCTTTAGAGAGCTTGTTCATGCGTCTTTGAAGATAGTGGGACAGGCATCTTGGAACTGTTAGCTCAGCTGTACCTGTAACATTGTGTGGATTCTGGTTGCCTCCCTACAGGATTGATGGGAGTTCACTAGAGAAACACAAGAAAGGTTTACAACATTGGCAGGACTGCAGAAGAAAGGTTGCAAAGAGAGAGTCGCCAGGAACTGCAGCAGGTAGATTGTTTGAGTGGTTATAATAGTATAGAAAAAAAGACAAAATGCTGGAGTAACTCAGCGGGACAGGCAGCATCTCTGGAGAGAAGGAATGGATCATGTTTCGGATTGAGACCCTTTTTCAGACGTCTCGACCCGAAATGTCATCCATTCCTCCCCCCCCAGAGATGCTGCCTGTCTCGCTGATGTCTATCTGTGCAGCATCTGCAGTTTCTCCCTATACATAAGATGATGATATTCTTACTGGCCCATTCAGAGTAAACAAGGTAACCATCTTTCCGACACAAAGTTGGGAATGTAATTCAATTGGCACAAGGGTTTGATGCAATTAGTACAGTGGGCCAAGGGTTCACTGCGTGAATGGCTGTTGGAAGCAGAACTCACATTTACTGGGCACCTGAACCAGCAGAAGAGGCTGTGAGCGAGATTCACCTGGCCTCCCAGCACGTAAAACAGAAGCTGGGAACTATAGGTCAATTGACAGGTACATGGATAGGACAAGTTTGGAGGGATATGGACCAAACACAGGCAGGTGGGACTAGTGTAGCTGGGACATGGTGGCGGGTGTGGGCATTGGGCCGAAGGGTCTGTTTCCACACTGTATCACTCTATGATTCTAATTCATCCAGCACTCATAGTTCGCAAGAGGAAATAACTAATCATTTGGTAAGCTGCATCTAATCAAACGGAGCCGACATGGTTTAATAAAAATCATGTGTGGCAAAACTTGACAGGATGTGATAGGGAGTTGACACGGGAAACCTGTAAATGTAGTTGGGAAGGAACTGCAAATGCTGGTTTAAACCAAAGATAGACACAATAAGCTGGAGTAACTTAGCGGGTCAGATAGCATCTCTGGAGAAAAGGAATTTTCTATTTGTTTTCTCCAGAGATGCTGTCTGACCCACTGAGTTACTGCAGCTTTTTGTGTCAATCTCCTGTAAATGCAGTGTGTATTCAGATCTCCAAAAGGCATTTGCCACATATGAGGCTGCTGCTGCAAAAAAATTAAGAGCCCTCTTAATTTAGAGGAAGTGTTCTAACATGGACTGAAAGGCGGCAGTCATATAGAAAAAAAGGTTAGAATAAATGCGTGAAAACTGCAGATGGAATAAATCTGAAAAACAAAATGCTGGGAGCACTCGGGTCAGGCTGCATCTGTAGCCAGAGAAACAGAATTGGGGAGGTGACAAAAGAAACTTGTAAAGCTGCACAGGTGGGTGGATGACTCTGATAGTGTAAAACCAGGTGGCCATGGGGACAAGCTGCACACAAAGTTATCTGGTCATGGAGTGAATAGAAGCGGTTAGATGATAAGAAAAATAGACAAAAGATCGTAGCAATTGCAAAATGCAGAGCAAGAAGACATGTCTAGGAAGGAACGGCAGATGCTGGTTTAAACTGAAGATAGACAACGGGACAGGCTGCATCTCTGGAGAGAAGGAATGGGTGACATTTCAGGTGGAGACAAGACATAACTGGCAGGTCAGCATGGACATGCCCTCCACTTTTGGATAGAGATTTTTAAAAAACAAGCCAACCCAATTATCACAAATGTGCAACTGATACTAACAGAGGAATCAAGTTGCCCAAGATTATTGAATTCAGTTCAAGCCCAGAGGACTGCCATGAGCCCAAATGGAAGGTGAGATGCCATTCCTCAAGATTGCTTTGAGCCTCATTGCAACAGTGCAGGAAGTCACAGACTGTTCAGTCACTCCCACATCCAAGAGTCAGAATGAGATAACATGAAGCTCAGGAGTGCCCCATGGAGCGAACACAGGTTCTCCACAAAGTAGAAACCCAACGCCTGTTTAGTTTCTCCGTGTAGAGGAGACCACATCGTGAACACAGGGAAAGGAGCAGAGGGGGAAAAGGAGAGACAGTGAGAGAAAGGGAAGAACGCAGTAGAGAGGGAGGGAGTGAGTGGGAGTTGAGTGTGAAAGAAGGGGGGGGAAGAGGGCAAGATACTTTCCACACTTTCCTCTTCATCTCAATCTCTTTGATCATCTTCAAGGCAGAAGTGCTAAGCTTTGGCCTTTTACAGTTAAATAAAAGACTATTTGGGAAAACTTACATCAATCATACTTTTAACTCTGCTTTCCAGAGCTTGCATAGTGGAGTCCATGTCCTTCTGGCCCGCACGTACAGCCTGTAGCTCCAGCCGTGTCTGGCTGAGCTGCTCCTCCAGCAGCGCCAGTGCAGTCAGTAGCTGCTTCTGTTCATCTGTCAACCTATAATAATAATAAATATAATTTTATTAGCCAAGTATGTATACATACAAGGAACTTGCCTTGGTGCTTTGCTTGCAAAAACATGATATACAGTGGACAATTAAAAATAAAACATTATGATTCAAACATGTGGAAATAAAGTACCAGAGTAAAAAGAGTCGACAGATTTTTGGCTGTTGAGTAGAGCTACTGCTCGTGGAATAATATTGTTTTTATGGCTGGCTGTGGCCCAGGCAAAACTTGTCCTATTCAGGACAAAGCAAGCCATCAGAGTACAGGAGCAGAGGTGGCATGGTGGTGCAGCATTAGACCTACGGCCTTACAGTGCCAGAGGCCTGGGTTCAATCCTGACTACCGGTGTAAGGGTGATCGTTGGTCTGCACGGACTCGCTGGGCCGAAGGGCCTGTTTCCACGCTGTACCTCTAAACTAAAAATGACGTTGATCTGTTTCACGCAGCAGCCGACGAAGCCCCCCCCCCCCCCCCCCCCCCCCCCCAAGGGTCTGCTGCTACTCCACTCCTATCTGGAAACACACAGCATCAGCATTATACTGCTCACAGCTCAGCCACAGGCAAACCTGCTGCCGTGATACACCCCAGGGGCATCTTGATGCATCTGCAGATAATGTGGCCTACAACATCAACACCCAACACCTAAACGGCCTGTCCCACTTGGCGAGTTTTTCAGCGACTGCCGGCATCATTGACGGACGTATCAGGTCACCGAAAAATCTGCGGCGTGACGCAGCGTGATGACGTATGACGCACGGTGTTTTTTTCAGTGTCGCAACATTTCTTTTGTCCCCGCTGGATTTTGAAATGTTCAAAATCGTTTGGCAACGCCGGCAGTCTCCGAAAAAAACGCCAAGTGGGACAGGCCCTTAAATTATTTATTTATCTCTAACGTTGTGAGCAGTTGGTGCAGTCTAGAAACTGCCACAGTGCAGCTTTGTACCTTTCCACAGCAGATTCCATTTCCTTCACCTTCTGCAACATCATCTAGGAATAGAAATTTAAAAAAAAGTTTATTTTCAAGTTCGGAGGCTTTTTAATTCTACTCGCAGCTACTTATTTCACAACATACACGTCAAATTTACAAATATGTCACTTTTCCACACTTCATATTTCCTTATAACATAGGCCATTTCAGCCCATCAAATCAATGCCAGCTCTCAGAGAATCCCAGTCCTTCACAAATTTTCCTTGAAACGAGTTCCTCCCAAATTCCCATCAATTGCCCGCAGAATCCACCATTCAATTTAAAGCAAACTTCACGGAACTGCAGCAGCTTAACACCCTGAGGATGGGAAATGCAGGGAATTCTCTGCCCAAGTGGCTACGGAGACTAGTCCTTGAGAACAGTTCAACACCGAGGTGACTGGCCTTGATATCACGGAATTGAGAGTATGGCGTTAAATGATGCCGAGATATATGGTCTGACTGAGAGGTAGAGCAGCTGAGTGGCAGCACGGTGGTGCAGCGGTAGAGTTGCTGCCTCACAGCACCAGAGGCCCAGGTTCGATCCCAACTACGGGTGCTATCTATACGGAGTTTGTACGTTCTCCCCGTGACCTGCGTGGATTTTCTCCAGGTGTTCCGGCTACCACCCACACTCAGACGTACAGGTTTGTAGGCTAAATAGCTTAGTAAAATTGTAAATTGTCCTTAGTGTGTGCAGGATAGTGGTAGTGTGTGTGGATCGCTGGTCGGCGCAGACTTTCCACGCTGTATCTCTAAAACAAAACAATAAAAAGACTAAAAGCAGCCATTTCAGACAGAAAGTGAAGGAAAGCTTGCCATGCTTGGACCAGAGGCCTTAGCCTCAGAATAAAAGGACATTCCTTTGGGAAGGAGTTGAGGAGGAATTTCTTTAATCATAGGGTGGTGAATCTGTGGAATTCACTGTCACCGTAGGCTGTGGATCTTGTTAAGGCAGAGATAGATATATTATTGATTAGTATGGGTGTCAGGGGTTATGGGGAGAAGGCAGGGGAATGGGGTTAAGAGGGTAAGGTAGATCAGCCATGATTGAATGGAGGAATAGACTTGATGGGCTGAATGGCCTAATTCAGCTCGTATCACTTATGAACCACGACTCCCTGTGCCCTCTCTACCCCTTCTCCCGCACCAGCTCCCTCTCCCCGCACCCACCTTGCAATCATCTGGTGACAGCGCCGGCTCCGTCAGCTCCTCATGCATCTGCTGGATGGCGGCAATGTCAGGCTGGAAGCAAACACAAGCAGCGTTACAGTCTCACCAGGGGCACGCACCCACCCCACCTCTGTCCAACACAGAGTGAGAGCATTTGCAGAGAGAGATTATGAAATGTGTGCAGATTTGTAAGTTAATTGGCCGCGGTAAATTGCCTCTTCCATGTCGGCAAGTGGAGAATCAGGGGGAGACAATATTGAAAGAATAAAGTTTAGTTTATCGTCACGTGTACTGTGAAAAGCTTTTCAGTTCAGTTCAGTTTTATTTGTCATATGTAGGTTAACACAGGGTCAACGGTACAATGAAATGTGTTAGACAAGACAAAGGGTCACCTCAGCAATGATATTACAAGGATAAAAATAAGAATCACTGCCAGACAGGGATGGGGGAAGAGGCCAAGCTGCCAACATTTGACACTCACCTCCACCCTTTCCAGCGACTCGAAGGGCAGCATGTTCTGAAGCTCATCCTGGTTCTGAAGGGTTACCTTGCCCAGCAGCTTGATGATTTGGGCTGGTGTCAGCGAGAGAGGGAGGCTTATGGTTTCAGACGACTCACTGCCCCAGTCCAGCCCAGCCCGGAAGGCAGCGGTCAACTGATCCAGCTCCTTCTCCATTCTGTGCACTCGCACCTGCAGGTCAGCCTAAGAACAGAGCAAGACGGTCAGCTTGGGCAGTATGGAGGCGCAGTGGCAGAGTTGCTGCCTTACAGCGTCAGAGACCCGAGTTTGACCCTGACTATAGGTGCTGCCTGTACGAAGTTTGTACGTTCTCTCCGTGACCTGCATGGGTTTTCTCCGAGATCTTCGGTTTCCTCCCACACTCCAATGTAGATTAATTGGCTTAGTATTAATGTAAAATGGTCCCTAGTGTATATGGGATGGTGTTAGTGTGCGGGGATCACTGGTCGGTGTGGACCTGGTGGGCCAAAAGGCTTGTTCCCGCGCTGTATCTCTAAACTAAAGTCCATATCAACCTGACCCAGAATATAGCCATCGCCGCCCTTCAATGAGACCGTGCACCACACATTTATTGTCAAGGCCAGGTTCCACAGCATGGAGGGGGGACACCTCCAACCTAATGCAGGCCAACTGCAGCCAACACAGGCAAACTCTCCATCCTGCAACCCCATCTCAACCCCCAACTCTCCACCCCATTCACTCTGCCCCCAACCCACCCAGCAGCCCACCCCTTCTCCTCCACTTATCTCACATCTCTCCTCTATTTTCCCCTCAACTACTTTCTCCCCAGGGTGGAAATGTCAAAGACCAGAAGGTACAGCTTACGATGAGAGGGATAAAGTATAAAAGGTGATAGATTTTTTAAACCAGGTGGATGCTTGGAACACGCTCTGCCAGGAGACGCGGTGGAGGCAGATACGACAGAGGTATTTGATAGTCGTATGGAGATGCAGGGAATGGTGGGATATGGATCGTGTGCAGTCAAGCAAGATTAGTCATCTTTGCATTATGTTCGACATTGACATTGGGGGCTGAAATGCTATTCCCCTGCTGCTCCCTCCTCCCACCCACATTTCCAGCACTCCTCTGCCTTTCATCTCTGCTCACCCATTCCCCCACTGGCCATGGGAAAGCTTTGATCAACATTTCTCCAGTGACAGCCCGGTGCTTGGGTTCAAGTCGTTCCAGCAACAACACTTACGGGCTGCAGGAAGGTCAAATCCCACCTCGGGTGTGAGCGTGTGTGCGTGCGCGACACCTCTCGGGTGTGAAATTAAACGCTGCCTTGTCCCTGGGTGGCAGCTCTGGCCAACACCTCCCAACCACAGCCACAAAGCTGCAAGTCTCACTGCACTTTCTGCCTGGGGATTGTGTGCAGTTTAATTTCATTTAGAGATACAGCAAGGAAACAGACCATTTGGCCCATCGGGTCTGCATCGACCAGCGATCCCCAACACTAACACTATCCCACACACACAAGGGATAATTTATACCAAGCCAATTAACCAACAAACCTGTACATCTTTGGAGTGTGGGTGGAAACCGAAAATCTTGGAGAAAACCCACGCGGTCACGGAGAGAACGTACAAACTTCATACTGACAGCACCCATAATCAGGATTGAACCCGGGTCTCCGGTGCTGCAAGCGTTGTAAGGCAGTAACTCAACCGCTATGCCACAGTGCCGTCCTTGATTCCACATTTACTGACCGGAGCAGACATCCATACCATGTGCGGTAACTGTCAAATGACAAAGATTACCCCCAGAATGCTTTGGATCTAAATAAGTATGAGTTGGCCCACAGGGATTGTTCTCACGAGGGAGGTGAGCTGGCCACACAGAAGCGGGCAGCTAACGAAGGGTGTGCAAACCCCAGACACGGGCGGGGAGCTCAAAGCTGCACAACACGGCTAGTGTCGAGAAACCAGCTAGCAAGCTGTCAGAATGCATAGGAGGGAACTGCAGATGTTAGTTTAAACAGAAGATAGACACAAAAACTGGAGTAACTCAGCGGGTCAAGTAGCATCTCCAGAGAGAAAGAATAGATGACGTTTCGGGTCGAGAACTTCCAGAAATGTCACCTATTCCTTTTCTCCAGTGAATCTGCCTGACCTGCTGAGTTAGTCCAGCATTTAATGTTTCGCAAGTCTGTGCAGTTGTGCACAGAACCCAATCTTTCCCTTTTTTCCCCTTCGAATTTCTGGGGCGAATCGGCACGTTTGCGGGGCCGTTCACCCCCTTCTCCTACTACTTCCCCTTAAAGCTTTTTCTCCTTTCCTCAACCTGCATATCTCTATTCTTTACCACACATTACTCAGTACAATCATCTGACTTTTTTCACTCTTTCAGTTCTTGAACATACAACGCTCTGATCTTTCACCCCTCTCTTTCTCCACTTCCCCCCATCACATCACATTACATCCCTCCCTCCCTCTCCTACTCCCTCCTTTTTTCCCCCCACCCCCCCCTTCTACTTCCTCTTTCTCCTTCCTCCTCCTTCCCCTTTCTCCCTCTCCCACCCCCCCCTCCCCCCTCCCCCTTCTTCCCCCTCTCCCCCCCTTTCCCCTCCCCTTTCCTTCCCCCCCCCCCTTTCCCTTCCCTCTCTCTCCACTTCCCCCCCTTTCTTTCTCTCCCCCTCCCTCTCCCCCCCCTTCTCTCCTCCCTCTCCCTTTCCCCTCCC